>NW_027643875.1:50000-163761 GCF_032717465.1 Coenobita brevimanus
AACTGTCAAAGGCTTTAATATCATTGAGACAGAGATATTAGGGATTCCAGTAACACATAGAACAGGCTTTGTGGCCAAATATCTTGATGAAATACAGAAAGCAACAGATAAACAGCCTCAACAGCCCATTGACACAATAATAAGGAACATAAAGACTGAGTTAAAGAGTGACCACTATAGATTACCAATCTATTTGGTCATACGTTCATGGCTGTGTTTCTTCCACCAAGATATTTCAGGCAAGGAAATCACACAGTCAGAACTTTATTACCACACTCACAAACTCTGTCAGGAAAAGCTGGAGGAGCGATTGGCTCAGAAGATCAGAATGGACAAATTTGAGCGAAAGGAAAGACTAGAAGAGTGGCTACAGTTGCTGAACGAGAAGGCATTCGATGGACTCTCCCGTGACCAGCTGAATCTACCAAAAGAAGTCATTGATGATCTGGGGAAGAAATGCGATGAACTTGAACTCTCCAGGTATGAGGTGCTGGGTGCCTTTTTCTGCATGAGACTGATTTACTCAAGTGTGGGATGCCTGGATGAAAAACTCTACTCCATGCCACACAAAGGGTTCCAGGAGTATTATGCATCCAGATATGTAATGCGAAAACTTGTAGATGAGCAAGATAATATTGGAAGGATACTAACAAATGTACAGCCAAAGTACCAAAACATGCTACAATTTGTTGCTGGTCAATTGCACCTTTACCATGAAAAGCTGGGTAACAGGCTTAATACCGCAGCACAGGAAGTGGTAGACCTCCTCCACCAGGCCAGAGTTACCAGCAGAGAACAGTGGCTGGATATCTTAGCAGACAGTAAGTCTGCTGGCAACATTGCCGGTCCACATTCACCAACAGCCACAACCCAATTACCAAGAGATACCAGGCCTAATCCCACACAGGGATCAGACCCAAGCATCTTTTCACGTCCACCAGCAGCCACCCTCTTTCAACGTGGCCTTCGGTTCTTTTCTTTCACTAAAAAAACAAAACAAAACAAAACAAGAGATACCACCACCACAACCTCTGGCAGTCCGTCAGCCTTTACCACATCAACAAGGATGTCCCATGCTATTCTTGCTTCAGTTGCCCGTTACTTTCCTACTGATTGGCCTCTAGAAATTGGAGATGATCAGTTAAGACCTTATGAAGCACTACTACCATACCTGAAGCAAGTAGATTTAGAGATAAACATCGTCAATGACCCAGTCTGCCTGCAGCCACTATTGTCAGTACTAGCAAACCATCCTCGCCATATCTGCATAGGACTGAATCTACAGCACCACTTCCACCACCCGGAGTCCTTTGCCGCCTCTGACCAAATAATTCAGCAGCTGCCATCGAGGTATGTGAGCAGATGATTGAATCATGTGACAGTCATGCATAGTATTTGTGGAAAGGTGGGAGGATGAACAATGACACAGGAAAAAGGTTAGAGGAATGAGTATTTGGGATAAAAGTAACACAACAATATGTCCCTCACCTCTGTATACAAGAGCATACAGGGGTGAAGGGGAGTGGACTTTCTGACCACCACTTGGTGGTGCTAAAAGTCAAGGTTCAAGTACAGTGGGGGAATAGATGGAAGGAAGGACAAGAAGAAGTAGTCCATACAAGGAGGGTAAAAAGGTTGCAAGAGGATGGAAAAAAGGCAGAATACAAGAGAAATGGAGGAGCAATTGGATAAATATGATTTGGAGCGGATGGGGCAGCTGGAAGAAGTGTGCAAGATATTCACAAAAGAAATCTATGCAGCACGTGAGGTGGTGTTTGGGGTGAAGAAAAGATGAAAGGGGGTGCAAAGAACAGCATGATGGAATGAAGGGGTGAGGCAAGCTGTGGCACTAAAGAAGAATACTTATAGTGAGTTGATGAGAAACACGGGCATGGAGGAATTTGAGAGACGGAAGAGAGAATTAAATGTGGATAGGAAGAGAGAGGTGAAAAGATTAGTAGGAGAGAGTATGAAGAGAGTGGACGAGGAATTTGGAAGGAATCTGAGTGTAAAGTGGAGGGACTGTAAGAACACGTTCTGGAAAAGGTAGAGATTTAGACAAAGTGGTAGGGATGTTAATCTGGGAGTGAAAGATAAAAATGGTAGATTGCTAGTGAAGAAAGGAGAAAAAGTGAGCAGATGGAAAGAATATGTTAGAAGCTGCTGAACACAGAGAATGAAAGTAATGTGAGTGCAGGTGAATGGGGAATGCCTGAGGGAAGGAGGGAGGTGAGGAGAAAGGAAGCAATCAATATGATGGACGTAGAGGGTGCAATGAAGAAAGTCAAAACGGGGAAAGCCCCAGGAATTGATGGAGTGTGTGGTGAAATGCTGAAGCATGCAGGAGAGATAGTAGTAGAATGGATATGGAAGACGTGCAGATTGGCCTGGGAGGAAGGCAGAGTCCCGAAGGATTGGGAGTCAGGTATAATTATTCCTCTGTACAAATGAAAAGGGGAAAAAGAAGTGTGTGGTAATCATAGGCGCATTTGTCTTCTTAGTGCATTTGTCCTCTTAGGAACTAGTTGGAGAAGAACAGAGACATTTTAGGAAGGGAAAAGGTTGTGCAGATGAGATATTCATTCTTAGTTCTTTAGTGAAAAAGTTTCTAAAGAAAAGAATGAAGTTGTACGTGGCCTTCATGGATTTGGAGAAAGCATATGACAGGGTGGATAGATAATGAATGTGTAAAATATTACGAATATTTGGAGTAAATGGCGAGCTGCCAAATGCCTTGAAGAGTGTGTATGAGGATGCTCAGGCTGTAGGTTGTGTGGATAGTGAACTGACTGAATTTTTCTATTTGAATGTGGGATTAAAACAGGGATGTGCCATGCCTCCATGCATGTCCAGTCTGTATATGGATGGGGTTATAAAAGAGATACAAGGTAGGGCAGTGGATGTTGGAGCGGCCCTAATGAAAGAGGGCAATGTTTGGAAACTCCCAGTATTTTTGTTTGCAGTGATACTGTGTCGTTATGTGAAGATGAAGGGGAACTACAAGGCTTGGTGAATGGGTTTGGGAAATTCTGTAAGAAACGGAATCTACAGTAAAGGTGATTGTAGGGAAGAATAAAGTTATGGTGTTTGAGAGAAATGAAGTCGCAGCATGTACAGTGAGGCTGGAAGATGAAGAAATGGAAACTGTGTGTGCATTTAAGTGCTTGGGTAGTATGATGAGCAAGGATGGAAGTTTGGAGGGTGAAGTGCTTGAAAAGTACAACAAGGAAGAAAGGTTGCTCATTCGTTGAAAGCAGTGATAAGAATCAGGGAAGTGAGCATGAAAGTAAAAAGGGTCACTGCATGACAGTATTGTGATACCAACTCTAATGTGTGGATGTGAAGCTTGGACCTAGCTAGAGGGACACAAGTCAATGATGTTGCCAATTTGGCGCTTTTGGTGCTAGATCTGGTGCTTTTCATAATAATTTAGCACCAATAAATATCAGATTTTCTTCCATATCTACCGCATTTTCGAAGTCCAAATGAATGTGAAAATTCGAACTGTTCACCGATAGTTCACTGTGTTTTAAAGTTGTGCTTAGTGCTTTTGAAGATTTCTGCACAGCAACAGTGCAAGTCAAGATTAAGAGAAGTGGAAATGAGTTTTTTGAGAAGTGCATGTGAGTTACATGGAGAGACGGGCTGACACATTAGGAAGTGAAGGAGCATTGTGGTGTGGCTGTGGATGTGATAGAAAGTGTTAGGAGAAACACACAGAGGTAGTTTGGCCATATGGAGAGAATGGAGAGCAAGACACTAACGAGCTGAATGTATGTGAGCAAGGTGGAGGGGGGGAGATGGAGGGCGAGGCCAAGGATGAGATGGAGGGAATGAGTGGAGTGGTATATGAGAGAGTGGGGCGTGAGCTTGGAGCAGGGCAGTGAAATGGCAGGGGACAGGGTGACATGGAGGCAATGTGTCTGTGGCCACCCCTTACAGGATTAAGGCATCTGGCAATAGATACATAGTTTTCAGAATATTACACCAACAGATGAAGAAGTTTTTTTCAATGGTGAGATACAACAGTTTCAACATGACCTGGACTCTGTTCAGGCATGAATTAGGCGGCAAGTCTCTTGCAGATTTAACTGGCCTGTGCTGGGTAGTATAATGGCTATATGTCTAAGGTGGGCCCATCAGTCATAGTCTGCAGTCTTGGTGCTTATCAGAGGGATCACATTTACATACCTTTGACCCTGCTGGGGGAATATATAGTGGATGTCTTCTTTGTTTTGTTAGGATGTTTTTGTCATCATTCTCCACTAATATATTTTGTATCTCCAGGTCATGTCTTCTTTTTCTTTGTCAGCTGATGTTTCTCTCCTCTCTGGACTGTCTACTTCATTGTATTTCTTGTGGAGGGGTGTCTTCAACTCAGTCAGTGTTATCGTCCGGTGTCAGCTCTTCCTTGATCTCAGTAATGGCTTCTACTCCTGCATACATATGTTCAGACTCAGTGTCATCTCCAGTAAAGTCGCACAGAAACATCCAAATCCATGTCAGTATTCACCCTAGCTGATGTCCTGTGGAACTTCTTCGTTCCTGGGGTACTCCTTCTTCTTTCATGTGGTGCTGTTTCCTCTTCTTATGAAGTATAGTTCTATTATTTTTCTTCTTTATGGTGATATTGGTTTTGCTTCCACTGTCAGTCAGTGTTATTCTGCTGGTCAGCCATGTTTCTTTTGAAGGATGGTGAGGGTTGTTTTTCACTGTTCTTCTGTGCTTAGGTTGGCACTGTCCTATTTGTCTTCACTGGCACCATTTGACATATTACATATTTTGTTTCATCTGGATCCCGTATAATTTTAGTGAGGCTCTTGAATGCCAGACATGATGTTAAGCTTTGCAGTTAGGACACTTGGTATTTGATAGTGTGCCCTGCTTGCATTTGTTGGTGCAAACCTAAGTCTTGTGCACCCCACTGGAGATTCCACATTATTCATGTTTTTTTTTTTTTATGCAAGAAAAAAGGAACCAAAGGCCAGGTGCCCGCAAACTGTTCGTCCTAAGAAAGAACAAAAACAATACAACAGAGAGCCAAATTCAAGATCCGTTCATTTCAAGATGCCTGGACACACTGCGTTTGAAGGACTGGAGATCATGGTAGGAAATACAGACAGAGGGAGACAGTTCCAGAGTTGACCTTTTGCATAAATGAAGGATTGGGAGTAACAGTTAACTCTTGCATTAGAGAGTTGGACTGAAAAGGGATGAGAGTTTGTTGCTAGATGGGTGCTACGTGTTCATCGTAGAGGTGGGGGGATGCAAGCAGACAGTTCAGAGGAGCAGTGACCATTGAAGTAGCGATAGAAAAGAGATAAAGATGCAACAGTGCTGTGAAGAGACAGAGGTTGAAGGAAGCCAGTAAGAGGAAAAGAGTTAAACAAAAAGCAACTGACTCCACCTTGTTGAGAAGAGCTGTATGTGGGGAGCCTCCCCACATATGGGAGTTGTACTCTACACAGGGGCAAATAAAACCTGTGTATAAAGTCAACAACTGTGCAGGGGTAAAGAAGGTATGGAGTCGGCTTAGCACATCTAATTTCTTGGCGGCAGATTTTACAAGAGATGCAATATAATCTTTCCAAAATAAATCCCGAGAGAATGAAGCCGCAAGTTTGTTTAAAGATGATGCAGGATTGAGCTGGATATTATTAAACATCAGTGGGTACTCCTGTGGAATATTTTGTTGGGTTGAACTGAATCCTTGATTCATCAAAAACAGCAGCATTAATGTTACCCCAGTCAGAGAAATGAGCCAAATCAGACACTGGGTGTGCCTAATAGCATCATCCCTTGTTTGTTGAAGTTAATGCTGAGATGGACGTTGTAGCTTGACAGAGTCTAAGCTGATTGTAATTGTAGCAGCGAAGGGGATCAGGGATATACTCTCCTGTCTTGTATTTTCCAAAGCTTCCACGCTAAATTTAGCCTGGTACACGTCCAAGTGATGATAAGTTATCTTGTGTCTTGTTTCTCTATTTCTGTCATGCAGTGTTCCACTATTTCAATCTCGGGGATCCTGAGTAGTAGACTGTGAACACCTGATGTATTGGGTAATTCATCACGGCTGCCTTGTTTCTCTTCACAGTTGGATCCAGTACTTACAGTTCCCACTGCTGCTTCACGGATGACAGGATCATTTCTTACGCTTCATCTTGCAGTCTGATGATGAATAAGCTGTTGAGGTTCTGTATAACACCGATGTTCAGAGGTGGATGCCTCATTTCTGGGGCAATGATTGCCTTGTGGAAGTTGGAGTATTCCTTGAGAGACTTTAGTCTGAACTTGTGTTTTCTTAGATAATAAATCATCTCCCATCTTGTTCATGTTCTTGGTGAGTCTCCTCTTTCTGCTAAAGACTCACATGCCTTTTCCTTATTCCCCAACCTGGTTACTGGAGATACTTTCACTGGTGTTCATCTGGTAGGTTTTGGACAGTTATCACTGTAGGGCTGGCACTTTCTCGTTTCATGGTGAGATATGATAAAACTGTGAAACAGTTGTACGAAACACGGTAATAGCGTTCAGGAAACCAAAGTGCATGCTGCTTACCTACTGAAACACTTCAGACTGCAGGCATGAAAGCGAGTAAGTCAATGCTGAGTTGTGGCAGGGAAGCGAGTCTGGGAACATATGCACTCATATGTGGTGATATAATACGAGAGGGAGGGGGAGGGGATGGGGAGAGGTAGTGTGGGGCAAAACTGCAGGATTAGAGAGAGAGAGAGAGAGAGAGAGAGAGAGAGAGAGAGAGAGAGAGAGAGAGAGAAAGAGAGAGAGAGAGGTGGGAGTTGGAAGGGGTGAGAAATGAAGAGAAAGGTAGAAGTTGGTGTGTTGAGGTGCATGAAAGCATGTATCATTTTGAGTGAGTGTGTGCAGGTGTATCATGTGCATGTATGTGTATGTGTGTGCTCAGTACTAGCATAGCCAGGTTTCACATGAGTGGGGGCAAGATGGGCTCAAGTTCTCTTCTCGGGGCAAGGTGGGTTCAGGTTCTATTCTGGGGGCAAGATGGGTTCAAGTTCTATTCTGGGGGCAAGATGGGCTCAAGTTCTATTCTGGGGGCAAGGTGGGTTCAAGTTCTATTCTGGGGGCAAGATGGGCTCAAGTTCTATTCTCGGGGCAAGATGGGTTCAAGTTCTATTCTGGGGGGCAAGATGGGTTCAAGTTCTATTCTGGTGGGCAAGATGGGTTCAAGTTCTATTCTGGTGGGCAAGATGGGTTCAAGTTCTATTCTAGGGGGGCAAGATGGGTTCAGGTTCTATTCCGGGGGGCAAGATGGATTCAAGTTCTATTCTGGGGGGCAAGATGGGTTCAGGTTCTATTCCGGGGGGCAAGATGAGTTCCAGTTCCATTCTGGTGATGGGGGGGGGGGACACTGCTTCACAATGTCTAGCCTACAAATGGAAGGGCAAAGCTTTGACTTCAGGCTCCCCCGTAGCCACGCCACTAATGCTTATTTGAGTGTGTGTGAATGTAATGAGATGGGAGTAAGTATGGAAGTGAACTGTGCTGCATTATGTATATCCAGGTGTTCATAAATGATGGTATCAAATACGAGTATTAGATATATGGTATATGCAACTACTACAATAATAATAATAATAATAATAATAATAATAGAGACCCAGAGGATTGGAAGTCAGGTATAATTATTCCCCTGCACAAAGTAAAAAGGGAAAAAGAAGTGTGTGGTAATCATAGAGGCATTTGCCTTCTTCGTGTAATAGGAAAACTATATGGTAGGATACGTATTGACAGGGTTAGGGAAATAACAGAGGAATTTGTTGAAGAAGAACAGGGAGGCTTTAGGAGGGGAAGAGGTTGTGCAGATCAGATATTCATTCTTAGATCTTTAGTGGAAAAGTTTCTAGAGAAGGGAATGAATTTGATTGTGGCCTTCATGTATTTGGAGAAAGCATATGACAGGGTGGATAGACAAGGATTGTGAAAAGTATTAAGAATATATGGAGTAGATGGGAAGTTGTTGAAGGCCGTGAAGAGTATGTATGAGGGTGATAGGATGTAGTGCGTGTGGTTAGTGAATTGAATGAATTTTTCTTTCTGAAGATTGGATTGAAACAAGGATGTGTCATGTCTCCATGGCTGTTCAGTCTGCATACGGATGGGGTTATAAAAGAAATACAGGGTAGGGCAGTGAATGTTGGAGTGGCCTAGTGAGAGAGGGCAGTGTTTGGAAACTCCCTGTGCTGCTGTTTGCAGATGATACTGTGTTGTTAAGTGAAGACGAAGAGGTGCTGCAAGGCTTGGTGGATGAGTTTAGGAGTGTGTAAGAAACAGAATCTAAAGGTGAATGTAGGGAAGAGTAAAGTTATGGTCTTCGGAAGAAGTAAAGTCAGTGAATGTTCAGTGAGGTTGGATGAAGAGGAAATGGAAAATGTGAGTGCGTTTAAGTACTTGGGCAGTGTGATGAACAGGGATGGAAGATAGAGGGTGAAGTGCTTGAAAGGGTACAACAGGGAGGAAAGGTTGCTGGTTCCTTGAAAGCAGTGAGAAGAAACAGGGAAGTGTGGATGTGACAAAGCTACTACGTGACAGTACAGTATCGTGATACAAACTCTAACGTATGGAAGTGAAGCTTGGACCTTGTTGGAGGGACAGAAGTGAAGAGTGAGAGCAGTGAAAATGAGCTTTTGAGAGGAGCATGTGGAGTTACATGAGAGACAGATTGACAAATGAGAAAGTGAAAGAGCGTTGAGGTGTAGATGTGGATGTGATAGGAAGCGTTGGGAGAAACATACTGAGGTGGTTTGGCCATGTGGAGAGAATGGAGAGTGAGAGACTGATGAGGAGAGTGTATGTGAGTGAGGTGGAGGGGGGGAGAAGGAGAGGGAGGCCAAGGATGAGATGGAGGGATGAGGTGGAGAGGCGTAGAGAGAGGGGTGTGTGAGCTGGGAGCAGGGCAATGTAATGAGGGGGACAGAGCGACATGGAGGTGATTTGGGGGATTAAGGCGTCTGGCAATCGATACACAGAATAATAATAATAATAATAATAATAACAACAACAACAATTATAATAATAATAATAATAATAATAATAATAATAATAACAACAACAAGAATCTAATAATAATAATAATAATAATAATAATAATAATGTTACATGGATGGGTTTGGGGCTGGGTTAAGTGTCCCCAAGATTACCCTATCTAAAATCACTTAATCATGGCAGTCATTTCGGAGAGCCTGGGAGGGTCCAATACCTTCCCAGGGCCCCAACCAAATGGGCAGATTCGTATGGCCATGTGGTACTGTATATGAGAGGTGTGAATGAGGAGAGCAAGAGAGTGAAAGTGGTGAATGTGTTCAAGAGTGCGGGATATGCCGTGATGGCATAATTGAAACAAACATGAAAAGGTGTGCAGTGGAGGGGTGGGAGGGTGTGAAATGTGTAAGATCGGGCATGAATGGGCGAGGAAGATGCAAGGAAGGAGTTGCTTTGTTGATGAATGAGGTGTGGCAGAGTGAAATGAGAGATTACAAATGTGTCAGCTTGAGGTGTATGTATGTCAAGTTCAAGTTTGAGAAGGTGAAAGTGGCAGTGATTGTAGCATATGCACCGTGTGAGGACAGGAGTGAGAAAGACAGGTTTTTAGGATGAGCTGGATGAAGCAGTGGGAGAAATACCCAGGAGCTATAAAGCGATTGTAATGGGGGATATGAATGGAGGAGTAGGCACTGGTCCTGAGGATGACTTAATGTGTTGTAATGGAGTACAAGGAGAAAATTGTAATGGGGTGCGAGTGAAGGATATGTGTCAGGGAAGGAGGTTTTGCATTTGTAACTCGTATTTCAAACACAAAGATGCACATAAAAAAAACATGGTATAGAGGGAATGGAGATTGTGTTGAAAAAAGCCTGATTGATTACGGGAACGTAGGGAGGTTGATGCTGGGAATGGTTGCTGATACGAGGGCAGTGAGAAGACGATGTGGATGTGTCAGAGCACATGATTGTGGTGTGCAAGATCAAGCTGAGAGGAGTGAGGTGGCCCAGGAGAGAGGAGCAGTCAGGGAGAAAGACTGAAAGTCGAGAAGCTGAGGATGAAAGAAATGGCAGCAGATAAATACAAGACCAAAGTGGGGGAGAAGTTAGAATCAGTGAATTGGAATGAAATGGATCTGGACAGCCTGTGGCATGCATGCAAGGATTGCTTAGTTAGGACTGCTAAAGCAGTGTGTGGTGTGGAAAGTGTAACAACAATGAAGATATGTACGGCATGGTGGGATGAGGAGGTTAAGACAGCGGTGGAGGAAAAGAGGAAGAAGTGGCTAAAGCAGTTACAGGACAGAGGTTCAATTGAAATAAGAATTGAATACAGTGAGAGCAAGAAGCACGTGAAGAGACTAATGAAGAGGAAAAAGTAGGTAAATGATGATCTAGGAAGAAAAATGAATGCAAACTAATCAGAAAATATGAAGTTATTCTGGAATAAAGTGCAGAAATGTTGAGGCGACAGTGGAAAGAAATGTGAGTGTGAAGGATGTACGTGGTAGATTATCAAACCATGGGGATGAAGTAAGGACCAGATGGAAAGAATATTTTGAAAGCCTGATGAATGGGAATAGAGAGAAAACAGCCACTGCAAACATGATTGGTTTTGGGGGTGTGCAGAGAAGGAATGCAGTACTAGGAAACGTGACACTCACACAGGTGAAGAGTGCTGTGATGTGGGTGAAAAATGGGAAAACAGCTGGGGTTGATGAGGTGTATGCAAAGATGATTAAGTGTAGTGGACAGAATGGAATGAAGTGCTTGTTGAAGATATGTAAGGAGGCATGGATGAGTGAATCTGTGCCAGCACAGTGGAAAAAGGCTGTGATTGTACCCCTGTACAGAAATAAAGGTAAGTGAAGTGAGTGCAAGAATTACCGTGGCATAAGTTTATTGAGTGTGGTAGGGAAGATATATGGAAGAATTATTAAAAAGAAAGGAAGAGAGATATCAGAAGTTCTAGTGAGTGATGAACAGGGTGGCTGTAGGACTGGCAGAGGATGTGTGAATCAAATATTTGAGGTAAGACAGATATTGGAGAAGGCTTGTGAGAAGGACTATAAGTTGTTTATGGAATTCATGGATCTGGAAAAAGCATATGGCAAAGTAGACAGAGAAGGATTGTGGAAGGTATTGCGCATGTACGGTGTAGATGATAAGCTGCTAGGTGCCGTCAAGAGTTTTTATGATGGTAGTGAAGCATGTTTCAGGGTTAATGGGCATCTAAGTGAATGGTTCACGGTCGGTGTGGGGCGTGCGACAGGGTTGTGTGATGTCCCCATGGTTGTTCAACAGGGGACTTTCAAGAGATCAAACTGGCTGGTTGAATATTGTGAGGAGAAGCCCATGATCAGGGATTTGGCACCCCTTTTTAACGTGACAACGTCCAGATTGACTCTATCGGGTACCTTTATGTGAAACTACAGAACGTGGTGAATGTGTCTGGCATATCAGATGGAGCCGGGATTCTGGGGGTTTGAATGGTGAGCGAATGGAAGCATGCCCCACTGGAGTGGGTAAATTTAGGCTGTCTGGACATTGCTACTCCTCACCCTGCCCTAGAATGGGAAAGGTCCGAATGATGATGATGATGACATTACATTATAACAACATTCCATCCCACACCTGGTAACTGTAGTAACTTGAAAGCTCATGGAATGTGGTGATTATTCCACATTACAACTATGATATAAGCTACTCTAATGTTTATATTCATGTATTACATGCAATATATTGTTGTCTGAAGATATATAGAGATATTTTCTGTACTTAAATTGAACTGTTTGTTGAACAATGTACAAAAACAGAGTATAAACAATGTTCACAGTGAACTGACAACATGATCGTGTGGAGAGAATTTGTGTGTGTAACCAGACTCCCTGACTCTTGACACCACCCTGGCACTGCCAACTCCATCCTACCCAGACAGTTGTTTGTCGATGGACGGACTTGCATCTGACATCATTCCTTTACATCAGACTGCTGACGCCTTCCACTACACAGCCAACGCCTTTGGTTGTTCCATCTCATCCAGTTAGATCATTGCCATCCATATGTTTTAATATCACTGCTGTTAGTCATTATTCTTTTCCGGCTTTAAATCTTGCTGTTCTGTGCTGCCTTGCCAGGCACAGGTATTACAAAACTTATCATTGACATCTACAGTCTTCAATTCTTATGTGTAATTACTGAGAAGTTTTTAAGCCTCCCATTTAATTATTTGTTGTACAAAACACAAAGTTTGATCAAAATTTACCGTAATAATATTAATGACAATAATAATAATAATAATAATAATAATAATAATGATAATAATAATAATAGCAATAATAATAGTAATAGTAATAATAATAATAATAATAATAATAATAATAATAATAGCAATAATAATAATAATAATAATAATAATAACAACAACAACAATAATAATAATAATAACAATAATAATAATAATAATAATAATAATACCTTTAAGTGGGGTCTCCCTGTGGTAGGTGGGGCACCCACCATCCACCCACTCGATGTAGTGTTGCCTTCAAGTTATTCTACACTCGTGACAAACGATATTTTGTAAACTAGGAAGTCATTTACTACGTGTGGTGATATCCATACAACAAATGACGCCTGGTGGTCTGATGGGTTTAGGCGCTCCATCCAGATGGGGTTGGTAAGGGTTTGCCTTTATGGGTTGGCTGGGGTTTATTACTGCCATAATGCTACTCAGGGATGAGTGAAGCTGGTCACCCTTGCTTTAGATGTAGACACTGAGTAGCCTGTGTGGTGGCCTGCCCGTCCTGATGGCATGGTGAAGTACAACACACAGGGTTTGGTCCACCTTTTCCTAATGTGGTCCTCATTCTTGCAATTGCTCAAGGCAGTGCACTGTGATGACAAGACACAGTGCTTTGAAATGGTCATCTCTTAATCATACCAAGAGATTTGACAGGTTTGTTTGCACAAAGAGCAAAGTAATATAAATATTAGAGTAACTTTAAGGCATAAGAGATCAGTAACAGGTTTACTACTACTACTACTAATACTTGTAGTAGTAGTAGTAATAATAATAATAATAATAATAATAATAATAATAATAATAAAATATCCAATTATCTTCACAACACACTAAAATAGACTCATAATGTATAGGGAATATAGAAACACACAGTTGTAAACCCCCACAAGTGGCAGATTTAATGATATTAACTGTCACAATGTAAGAAAAAACTGTGTAGCCTAAAAGAACATATGGAGGGAACATTATAATAAGTCAGTAAAGAACTAAAGCAGCGCTGGTATAATGGCTGAGGAATGGATGGGAGAAGAAGAGAGGCAAGATGGGAAGCGGGAATTAGGGGGACAGAAGTATGCAAGGCACTGAAGAATGTCGCAATGGGTACAGTACCAGGAAACGATGGAGTGTGTGGCAATATATCAAAATACTGGGAAGAGACAGACTGAATGGATCTGGAAAATGTGCGGATTGGCCTGGGAGGATTAAATCACTGGCCTAGAAGTCAGGTGTAGTAGTTGCCATGTATGGAGGAAAGAGAAGTGTGGAACAATCATAGTGGTATTTGCCTTCACTGTGTAGAAGGAAAGATATATGGAAAGATACTTAACGTCAGAGTCAGGGAGAGGGCAGAGGAATTGAATGGGGAGGAAAAGGGAGACCCTAGGTAGGGAAGGGGGTGTTGAGACCAGACATTCTATCCAAGATGTATAGAATAAAAGTATATAGGGAAAGGAAAGAAGCTGCATGATACCTTTATGGGTCTAGTGAAAGCATAAGACTGAACAGACATACAAGGAATGTAGAAGGTGCTGACAATATAATTATGGACTAGATGGGACTTTGTTCAGTGCTGTGAAGGGTATGAATGTGGCCGTTAGGGCGGCAGCATGTGTGGAAAAAAAACTCTATGAATCCTTTACTATGAACGTTGGGACGAAACAGGGATATCTTATGTTCCCTTGGTTATTCTCTCTCTCTCTCTCTCTCTCTCTCTCTCTCTCTCTCTCTCGCTCTCTCCACATATATATACAGTGTGTGTGTGTGTGTGTGTGTGTGTGTGTGTGTGTGTGTGTGTGTGTGTGTGTGTGTGTGTGTGTGTGTTCACTAGTAAGATAATATTCTTTCAGTTATGTCAAGCAGTTAGGAAGGAAATTTTCAGAATAAGTCAAAATATAAATAAGCTTTATGAATTTGTTAATCACTGCATATTAATATTTTCATACCAGTTCTGAAAACCTTCAAGTATGGAATAGGTGTGATGAGCAGTGATGGTAGTTTAGAGGATAGAGTGCAAGAGATGGTGCATCAAGGATGAAAGGTTGTACTGTACATAGAGTGAGAGCAGTGATGCACAATAGGAAAGTGAGCATGGAGGTAAAGAAGTCCCCATTCACTTGAGACATAAGGCATAGGGCACAAAGTCTCACTGAACCTCTGACTCCACCCCATGCAAGCCTCCAGGCAGTGACTCTTTCTCCTCTAAGTATCGTCTGACAGTAACCATTGCTTTGCTCTAACCATGAATTTTGTGGCCAGCTCCTTGGTCTCCTGCAGCTCAGGTTGACTCAGATATCACCGTGTGAGCAGCGTCCACCTCATGTAAACACGCCATGTGCCTATATAGCTGGAGTTGGCGTTCACGTGTTATGCTGGTAATAGGCGTGGAGCCAGTCTCATGGATACTCAGCCGGTCATACCAGTGATATCTCATGATTCTGGAAAGGCACTTTGTACCAAAGGAGTCAATTTGCCACGCCAAGTTACAGTTCAGTATCCATGTTTCACAGCCATAAGGTAAGGAAGGGAGCACCAGTATCTTGAACAAATGTTTTCTTTCACCACAAATAACAACAATGCCAAGTATTCAAACTGAGTAAGTCAATAAAACCATAAGAAAAACCAGTATAGTAGGAAACCCCATCATCTTACTTACCATTGTTGTGAACCACACTACCAAGACCATGTAATTTTCCAGACCATCTATGGCATCACCACCTGCCTGAACAGACGCTACTGCTTCATCCAACAAGCCATCGATGCCTGGATCTTTATCTTGGCCCAGGAGACCTTAGGTTTTACTTTGCTAGGATAACTGAGTCACCAGGAAAGTTAGTAACCTTAACATTGGCAATGTAGGACTACATATTATATTTACAAATCATGATAGATAGATAGATAGATAAATAGATAGATAGACAGCCCTCTGCGAGCCTGGGAAAAGGAAATGAGGTTTGCAAGTTACACTGAGGAAAGCTGACGACAGCGGCCAGTAAGGAGATGATGCAGTTAGCTGTCAGCAGTCCTCTCGTGAACAAAGACCTGGTGACCACACGCACATATACACACATACTCACACACAGGCTTCTTTAAACTTTCCATCCACGAGGAATACACGTGATACATCTCCTGTTTCACCAGAATTTAGGAAAGAGAGCTCAGAAGGGGACAAGCGATACTCGAGGCAGGTCCAAGGGGAGAAGAGCTTAGCAACTCGAGAGACAGAGAGAGAGCGAGACTCTATATTCCGCTTTGTGTGAGAGACTTGTTAATATTTCCAAGACAAATAAAAATAGCCCCATACTATTCTTTACCTCTCCTGTCACTACATGACAAATGGGAAGTTACTACAAGATATAAAAGCCGCTCGACCACAAGTCTAAAATATATATATAACTCAACTACAACTCAACCACAAAAGAACCACAAAGTATTTTATGACAAAGTCATTTATGACATTTGGTAGCAGCGAACGTATACGAACCTCGTCTACGAATCAACATTGAATTCCTACAAAATATCAAGATTGAAAACAAAAAGAATACCTCTCTCAACCAACAACACAACCAGCTCCTGACAGTATTCTCTCCACCCAGCCCCCTCCGCCTCCCCGATCATCATGCTGATGCAGAGGTGAAAGAGGTCACAGGACGCCTTGCAAGTAGTTTAACAAAATATTGATACGATCTTGCAATTTCCACGACGAATCAGTGAACTACAACCATCTACAATCAACTACAATTAACAACTCTACGTCGTCTGTATAATCTTCTACACGCACCTACAAGTAGCGGCAGTCTTCATCCCACAACGAGTAAATCACTAGAGAAAAGGACCGAGAAAACATCGACATAGAAAAACGGAACAAACAAACGAAGAGTGAGACACGACTCATAACTCATCTTACTCATCTTCACTCAAGTTACTCATCGCTACTCATTCACTCACCACAGCTACTAGTGTGGGAAGTTGACGTCACCATACGTGTGCTGAGACGACGCCAAGCCGTGTGTCTGACACCCCACAACACGCCAATCAACCCGTGAAGAACAACACTATCACCACGTGCAACACCACTCACACCATTCCCACCACGGTAAAAATTAGTGAGTTACATAGTTACTTCATTTATACAATACACAGTGATAGACAATAAGCTTCTGCACAAACATATAAAACGTGTTGTATAGTTACAGCTTAAATATACATACTTCAGTTATCTGCATAACTCAAACACTAAATAATCACCAACAATAAATATTCTACACTGTATATATTCATTCATTTATTATAACATTTATTTACTACCAACGAGTGTTACCATTTATACCTACATAAAATACGTGTTTCATACATACAACTATACATTATTACATCTACAAAGTAATAAAGAAAATATATCATCACAGTTACTCAGTGAGCGATTAAAAGAACTGTATTAAACATTTATTAATTAAAGCTACCTAGTGGAAACATATAAATTAAGTTACAAGGTAAACTAGAGAGAAAAAAAAAATGGCCAACACAAATGCCGTTAGCAAGAGTGAACATCTTCAACACAATCGTGAAGACAATGATTTCCACACAGTGCTGACACACATATTACTCACGATAGGTACAGGTGAACAAGTCAGTGTGTATAGTTAATACTGTATATATATATATATATATATATATATATATATATATATATATATATATATATATATATATATTATATAAAATAACAAAATATGGGACTATATAATATCATTTTCAGTAATACCTGTGCAATATACACTAAACTTTAAAAAAGTATCCCAAGGAAATTAGCCAGTAATTATGCAACCATGAACAACATGGAAAAAGCGTACACAAGCGAAGAAAAACAAACTATAGAAAATCATTACATACAAAAAAAAAAAAAAAAAAAAAGAGAGAAAGAAAGAAAAGTAAAACAGAAAAAAGAGAAATAGAGTAAGATCACATAACAAACAAATGAAAATAAGTGTAAGTGTTACTACATATGCTAAAATACCACATAAACTACAAACAAAAAAGGAAATTGTTGTCTCCACAAACAAGTGGCATGACACATCATCACTATCATCGACCGCAGCATATGTTAGGACTGCAGTTATTACAATTATGTTACTCCATATTATAATTATATAACGACAAACGATTGCATTATGTTACACTTGCTACAATTATGTAACTACAAACAATATGTACCAATTTATGTGACAGTTGCATTAACAAGTTGTAACTTTTATGTAACTTTAACTACAATTATGTAATTACAAACAATACTACAAACAATATGTACCATTTCTGTGACAGTTGCATTAACAAGATGTAACTTTTATGTAACTTTAACTACAATAATGTAACTACAAACGATATGTAACAATTATGTAACGACAAACGATTGCATTATGTCACACTTTGCCAATTAACAGTTGCATTAACAAGATGTAACTTTTATGTAACTTTAACTACAATTATAAGGCCAAGACACTTATATAAGGCCAACACAATTATGCATTAACACAATATAAGTCATACAATTATAGCACAATTCGTATTACCAGTATCATCATACAAGTTAGGTGAAATATTAGACATTACTAAAGTGATAACTCAAATATGTAATGTATAACCTAGCAGTATTACCATTGCACAATTATATGCGTACGTCTGTTGTACATGCACGTCTTACAAAGTGTTATACAACAACCATTGCATTTATTCAAATATGTATACAACTTGTTTAAAATGTAATATTACTGAATAATCACTATTTACTATGAATAATATATGTATACAATATTCATACAATTATGTTACTTTTACAATATTATGTATTTCACTTAATTAGCTTCATTATAATGTGTATATAGTATGTATTAATATATTAGGACTATTAACTGTCGATGGTACGCCATTTTTGCGCGGTCGAGCAGATGTAGGACTACATATTATATTTACAAATCATGATAGATAGATAGATAGATAAATAGATAGATAGACAGCCCTCTGCGAGCCTGGGAAAAGGAAATGAGGTTTGCAAGTTACACTGAGGAAAGCTGACGACAGCGGCCAGTAAGGAGATGATGCAGTTAGCTGTCAGCAGTCCTCTCGTGAACAAAGACCTGGTGACCACACGCACATATACACACATACTCACACACAGGCTTCTTTAAACTTTCCATCCACGAGGAATACACTTGATACATCTCCTGTTTCACCAGAATTTAGGAAAGAGAGCTCAGAAGGGGACAAGCGATACTCGAGGCAGGTCCAAGGGGAGAAGAGCTTAGCAACTCGAGAGACAGAGAGGGAGCGAGACTCTATATTCCGCTTTGTGTGAGAGACTTGTTAATATTTCCAAGACAAATAAAAATAGTCCCATACTATTCTTTACCTCTCCTGTCACTACATGACAAATGGGAAGTTACTACAAGATATAAAAGCCGCTCGACCACAAGTCTAAAATATATAACTCAACTACAACTCAACCATTACTAAAGTGATAACTCAAATATGTAATGTATAACCTAGCAGTATTACCATTGCACAATTATATGCGTACGTCTGTTGTACATGCACGTCTTACAAAGTGTTATACAACAACCATTGCATTTATTCAAATATGTATACAACTTGTTTAAAATGTAATATTACTGAATAATCACTATTTACTATGAATAATATATGTATACAATATTCATACAATTATGTTACTTTTACAATATTATGTATTTCACTTAATTAGCTTCATTATAATGTGTATATAGTATGTATTAATATATTAGGACTATTAACTGTCGATGGTACGCCATTTTTGCGCGGTCGAGCAGATGTAGGACTACATATTATATTTACAAATCATGATAGATAGATAGATAGATAAATAGATAGATAGACAGCCCTCTGCGAGCCTGGGAAAAGGAAATGAGGTTTGCAAGTTACACTGAGGAAAGCTGACGACAGCGGCCAGTAAGGAGATGATGCAGTTAGCTGTCAGCAGTCCTCTCGTGAACAAAGACCTGGTGACCACACGCACATATACACACATACTCACACACAGGCTTCTTTAAACTTTCCATCCACGAGGAATACACTTGATACATCTCCTGTTTCACCAGAATTTAGGAAAGAGAGCTCAGAAGGGGACAAGCGATACTCGAGGCAGGTCGAAGGGGAGAAGAGCTTAGCAACTCGAGAGACAGAGAGGGAGCGAGACTCTATATTCCGCTTTGTGTGAGAGACTTGTTAATATTTCCAAGACAAATAAAAATAGTCCCATACTATTCTTTACCTCTCCTGTCACTACATGACAAATGGGAAGTTACTACAAGATATAAAAGCCGCTCGACCACAAGTCTAAAATATATAACTCAACTACAACTCAACCACAAAAGAACCACAAAGTATTTTATGACACAAAGTCATTTATGACAGTAACTGATACTCCACAGTGACTCTGACTTACAGCTTGGCCCAGCACCCAATCCATGCAGTGTTGAAAGGTGAGGAGGCAAGGACACATCCCTCTCTCACCCCAGAACTTACTGGAAAAATGCAAGATGTTACTCCTCCACACTTAAGAACATTCTTAGTGTTTGAATGCAAGCCAGCAATAAACCAGATAATCCCTGTCAATATCCCACAAAGTTACAAGAGTTCCCTAAGTGTTTCCTAACTGACTGCATGAAATGACTTTTGCAGACCGACATTGACTGGTTTTAGTCCCCATCGAAACTCACAATGGTGTTCTACAAGAAGTCAAAATTCCAGGCTCAGGTCAAATGTACCACGTCTTTGGGTAACACGCTGAATTGCTCAGGCCACTGAAATTTTAGCAAATAACCCTGCATGTACATCAAGAGCACGTGACCAAGAACCGTACCTGACACACTTAGCACTGCAACTCCATGGTAGTTACTACAGTCATGTTGGTCTCCTCCCCCCTTCTAGACAGAGATAACCAAACCCCTTGTTCTGTCAGGAGGAATGAATTATCTGAGAGGTGCATGTTAAAATATATGAAGAGAAGGACAGACAGACAGACAGACAAATAAGAAGGTTAAGGAGCATTCTGGTGTGAATGTGGTGCCGAGTTTTAGGAGAATAACCCTAATGTGGTTTGGGTACGTAGAGATAATTGAGAATGAAATGTTGACTAGGAGAATGTAGACCAGGATGAGGGTGAGGGATGGTATGGAAGTGTGTTTGCATATCAGATGTGTGAGTTGGAAGCAGGACAGCCTGATGGAGGAGGACACGGCGACATGGATGGCATTTGGTTTTTGTCCATCCCCTTAACGACTGAGGCATCTGGCTTTAGGTAGACAGACAGAAGGATAAAAATGCGTGCACGTAAATAACTTAATAGACTTGGTGTAATTAATTTAACATTAGCCAATTTCACCCAAATATCCAGCAAGAAAAGACACATACCGCAAGGAAGTGCACAGAACCGACAATTGCCTCCCATTTCTGAGCTGGATATTGCCTAATTTTGCCAGATGTTATTTTGATAGAGTGGGTCAAAAAGTGCTGCATATTGCGTTGGGGCAGATAGTGACAACGGACAATTGAGAGTTTACTGAACTATCTTTCCAGTTCTGTATGAAGAAAATTTACAGCTGGTGAAATACATTGAAAACTCTATCTCCATTAGTGCGTGTTTCAGATGGTTCAATTATCCCCCCTGTATTCGTCCGTACAAAGCTGTCCTCGTGTGGCCATGCATTTACTCTTTGACCCGTCTGTACATCCTTCCCCTCCTAACACATTCCTTCCCCTTCTGTCTTATTCTCCCTTTCTATACCTTCACCAGAACACTTCGCCTTGAACTGTCTACACGTTGAAGCTTTGAGACAGAGGAAGAGATAACAGACAAAAGATTGGGAAGAAAACAGGGATAGTTTTTAAAAATGAGTTAACGTTAAACACATGAAGTATTAAAGTTGGTATGTGGTGAAGGAAGATGGTTAGGCATGTTAGACGGAGCCAGGGTTTGTATTTACCGAAGTTGTGAGCTGCTGGGTGGTGAAGGAAGGATGAGAGAGAGAGAGAGAGAGCAATAAATTGACAGACAGACAGAAAGACAGGCAGACCAACAGATAGAGGAAGATATGAGAAAGAAGAAATATACGCTATATATTATAATCTATTTCCTCATCTGATAAATTACCAATATGCTGGGAATCGAACCCGGGACTCTGAGGTGAGAGCCAGGCAGCATACCACTACACCACGACCAGATAAAAGATAACTGTCGTTGTCACAAGCATCTACTTGCCCGAGTGCCAAGGGGTTAACTCATCCTCTTGATGCCCACAGTGGGGGCGGAGGGACGTTGGTTACAAGATTGTGACAACGTAAGTGAAAATTTACCTGGTCATGGTGTAGTGGTATGCTGCCTGGCTCTCGCCTGAGAGTCCCGGGTTCGATTCCCGGCAAATTGGTAATTTATCAGATGATTTTTCCTGTGTACAGCACAGGTTTCTCTCTTCTATCTCCTCATCTCTCTATCTAACATATATATATGTTTATATCTATCAGTCTATATGTCTATCTAAATATCTATCTATCTATATAGACAGATGAACAGATAGATATAAAGATATATTTATAAGAGAGAGAGAGAGAGAGAGAGAGAGAGAGAGAGAGAAGTAAATGTAGTTGACGTTATTGTTCTTGTAAGGTTTTGAACCTAAAGAGAGAAAGACACAGAAAAAGACAGAAATAGAAATAGAAAACGAGAACAAAAATGAGAGGAAGACAGATAAACAAGGAGAGAGACAGAGACAGACAGACTGACTGAAACAAAAGGGTGTTGTACAGAATTATGGCAGTAATTTAGACAGACAGACAGACAGACTAACTGAAACAAAAGGGTGTTGTACAGAATTATGGCAGTAATTTAGACAGACAGACAGACAGACTGACTGACTGAAACAAAAGGGTGTTGTACAGAATTATGGCAGTAATTTAGACAGACAGACAGACAGACTGACTGACTGACTGACTGAAACAAAAGGGTGTTGTACAGAATTATGGCAGTAATTTAGACAGACAGACAGACAGACAGACTGACTGAAACAAACGGGTGTTGTACAGAATTATGGCAGTAATTTAGACAGACAGACAGAGAGAGAGACTTACAGACATACATAAACAAAGATAGACAGAGAATCATAAATCAGTTAGAGAGAGAGAGAGAGAGAGAGAGAGAGAGAGAGAGAGAGAGAGAGGTATTTTTCAAAGTTGTGGGGAGATAAGTGAATGGTGAAAGAAGGTTGATTTGAGAGAGAGAGAGAGAGAGAGAGAGAGAGAGAGAGAGAGAGAGAGAGAGAGAGAGATGGTTTGTATCTATCAAAGTTGTTAACTAATTTGCTGGATAAACAAGTCAGCCTAGCGGTTTACCAGGATCACAAATTAAGTTGTTTTTCAAATATGTATATATTATTAATGCCGATTAATTTACCTTTACAGTGCCAGCCTGAAGTGGTTCACTGGTCAGCTGAGTCCAGCACAGGTTGTACAGTTACCCTCTACTATCACAGTCCTGTGGTTGGCTGTGAGGGACGACTCACAGGCCATGGTGATTCCCCACCTGCACCGCCTCACACACCTGGAGTACCTCAGTAAGTGCCCTTCCTATCACCTCACCCTCCCTTCCTATGCCCTTCCTATCACCTCACCCTCCCTTCCTATGCCCTTCCTATCACCTCACCCTCCCTTCCTATGCCCTTCCTATCACCTCACCCTCCCTTCCTATCACCTCACCCTCCCTTCCTATGCCCTTCCTATCACCTCACCCTCCCTTCCTATGCCCTTCCTATCACCTCACCATCCCTTCCTATGCCCTTCCTATCACCTCACCCTCCCTTCCTATCACATCACCCTCCCTTCCTGTCACCTCACCCTTCCTTCCTATCACCTCACCCTCCCTTCCTATGCCCTTCCTATCACCTCATTCTCCTCTCCTATCACGTCATCACGTCACCCTTCCTTCCTATCACGTCACCCTCCCTTTCTGTCACCTCACCCTTCCTTCCTATCATCTCACCCTCCCCTCCCATCACCTTACCCTCCCTCCCATCACCTCACCCTCCCTCCCTCTCTCCCTTCCCATAACCTCATCCTCTCTTCCTCCCTCTCTTTCATCCCATCACCTCACCCTCCCTCCCTCCCGTCCCATCACCTCACCCTCCCTCCCCTCCCGTCCCATCACCTCACCCTCCCTCCCCTCCCGTCCCATCACCTCACCCTCCCCTCCCATCACCTCACCCTCCCTCCCCCCCGTCCCATCACCTCACCCTCCCTCCCTCGTGTCCCATCACCTCACCCTCCCTCCCTCCCGTCCCATCACCTCATCCTTCCTCCCTTCCCCTCACCCTCACCATGCCTTCACTTTCATGTTAATTCCTTTTCTTTTCATTAGCATTAATCAGCAGCCACACTTCTATGGCTAAAATATTCCCCTGACTGATATACTCTTACAAACCACCACACTCCACCACCACCACATTCCCGTTACCATAATACCAGTACCAATTGTACCATTGCAATTTAATTTTCACATTTTATCTAATGCTATTTCACTCTCATTACCACTATACCTAGCACCACGCATGTTCCCCCTCTGCTGGTGTAGTTTGGTAGCAAACCTATCCATTACATTTCCTTCTTATTCATCACTTTGATTATATAGGTTTAGTTTTTTTCTCACTCACATTTCTCTTCTCTTACTTCAAATGAGTCCTCTTTTTAACATTATCACGTCTGTTGGCATATTTTCATTATCTTCTCTAGTTGCAGTGATTTTCTCAACATCATAAATCATTACTGTATTCCCTGCCATCCTCCTCACTCCATTATTCTTCTTCCTTCCATTATTTTCTTCCTCCTGTTCTCCCCTTTGACCAACTCCTTCTCCAGTAACGGGTCCTGCAGTTGATGTGAGTGCACTTTGTTCCTGTGAGGCACCATAGCTTCCCTGTGCAACTGTCACCATTCATAATTATATCATCCCATGTTGTAATCACTGGTCTCCTTCAGGCGGGAGGAAACAATTTAATATTCATCAGGCAGATATTAGGCAATGTCACAGCAGCACATTTTCTAGCAACTTTTTTTTGGGGGGGCATCTTTTTTGTTTTTGTTTTTGTTTTTCTTATGAATTTAACGAGTTGTTCTTATCAGTGCTTCAGTGTCCACGGCTGGCAGCTCTCTTCTAATTTACACAAAGGAGGATAACTGCAATGTTCATGTTTGGATAATCTATGAACTAATATTAACTTTTTCTTTCTGTGATTCTCTACATTAATCAATAGGTAAATTACAGGATATACATGACGAAAAAAGTTTGGTTTGCACAAACTGCACATAGCTAACAGTAAGTCATATGTGTTGCCTACGTGTCAACTGGGCTGGTGGAGGGTTAGTGTCCCTCCCTGGAAAAGAACCAAAAGTCAAGCAAAATGTCTCGGGCACAGAATAACTTACAGGTGACAGCCAAGGACTGAACAAAGGACATGTTGAGGATCTTTACGTGGAATGCAAGGGGCGCGAATGATGAGGTGAGAAAAAGAGACCTTGTCCAGGTGCTTAAGGATCCAAAATTGAATCTATGTGGATTGACTGAGACCAATTGGAGACGTGAGAGTGTGAGAGAGTGGGAGTATGCATGGGGAATATGTGCGGGAGTAGAAGAGACTGAGAGGGCAACGGAGGGTGTATGTATTGTTGTGTGCAAGAGATGGAAGGACAGTATAAGAGAGTATGAATCAGTTGGTTCAAAGATTGTGTGGCTAAGACTGAAAGTAGGGGTACAAGCATGGGCGATTATGTGTGTATATGCACAGACAGAAGACCGTGCAAGTAGAGTGAAAGAAGAGTTCTGGGCAAATGTGGAAGCATGCATGGAAAAGTTTGGAAGGAATGAGAGAATGTTCTTGAATGTAGATGAGAATGGAATAGTAAGGAATGTGAAGGTGGATGGAGTAGTTGTTGAGTGGGGTGTGCCTGCAGGAGTGGATGAGAATGGCAGTGCTCTGGTGGACATTTGTTTGGGGAAGGGGTTGGTGATAGCTAACACTCTCTTTAGGCTCAAAATGATTCACAGGTATACGTGGCGAGTGATGAGAAGAGTGTGGGTGAAGTGGATGAACAGAAAGCAATGATGGATTATGTGTGTGTGTGGATGTGAGAATGATAAGATATATGCTGGAGAGGAGAACATATGAGAAGGTTGGAAATGTTGACTCTGACCACCGTGGGTAGTGTTGAGAGTCGAGGTACAAATGTGAAGGATGATGAGATGGAAAAAAAGCCAGGAGGAAGCAGCACATACGAAGAGGATGGAAAGGTTGCAGGAGGATTTAAAAAAAAAAAAAAAAAAAAAAAAAAGGCAGAATATAAGACAGAAGAGGAGGAGCAATTCAGTAAAAATGACGTGGAACAGATAAGGGAGGTGGAAGATGTGTGCAAGGTATTCACAGAAGAACTCTGTGCAGCATATGAGGTGGTGTGTGGGGTGAAGGGAAGATAGAAGGGGATGCAAAGAACAGCAAGGTGGAATGAAAAGGTGAGACAAGCTGTGGCACAAAAGAAGAAAGCATACAGTGAGTGGATGGGAAGCACAGGCATGGAGGAAGTTGAGAGAAGGAATAGAGATTTATACGTAGATAAGAGGAGAGAGGTGAAAAGAGTAATAAAAGAGAGTAAACAGAAAGTGGATGAAGAGGTTTGGAAGGAATTTGAGTGTTAAGTGGGGAGAATGTAAGAAAATGTTCTGGAAGGAGGTTGTATGGGAATGAAAGATTAAAAATGGCAGATTACTGGTGGAGATGAGAGAAAAAGGGAGCAGACTGAACAATTTAAGGAATTACTAAACGCAAAGAATGAAAGCAACGCGAGTACAAATGGCTGGGGAATGGCTGGGAGAAGGAGTGAGATGAGATGGAAAGATGAGATTTGTACAAATGCAGTAGTGGAAGCAGTGAAGAAGTCAAAATGGGGATAGCCCCAGAAATTGATGGAGTGTGTAGTGAAATGCCGAAGGATGGGAGAGAGACAGTGGTAGAATGGATATGGAAGATGTGCAGATTGGCCTGGGAGGAAGGTAGAGTCCCAGATGATTGGGAGCCAGGTATAATTATTCCCCTGTACAAAGGTAAAGGGAAAAAGGAAATCTGTGGTAATCATGGGCATTTGTCTTTGTAGTGTAAAAGGAAAAGTATATGGTAGGACACTTATTGACAGAGTTAAGGAAATAACAGAGGAATTAGTGAGAGAAGAACAGGGAGGTTTCAGGAAAGGAAGAAGTTGTGTTGATCAGATATTCATTCTAAGGTCTTTAGTGGAAAAGTTTCTAGAGAAGGGAAAGAAGTTGTATGTGGTCTTCATGGATTTGGAGGAAGGATATGACGAAGTGGATAGACAAGGAATGGGTAAAATAATGAAAATATATGAAGTAAATGTGAAGATGTTGAATGCTGTGAAGAGTATGTATGATGGTGCTTGGGCTGCGCTGCATATGGGTGGTGAACTGAGTAAATATTTCCATCTGAATTTTGGATTGTAACAGGGATGTATCATGTCTCCATGGTTGTTTAATTTGTATATAGATGAAGTTACGAAAGTGACATGGTAGGGCAGTGGATGCTGGAGTGGCCCTCATGAGAGAGGGCAGTGTTTGGAAATTTCCTCTTCCGGTGTTTGCAGATGATACTGTATTGTTAAGTGATGACAATGGGGAACTGCATGAACTTCTGAATGAGTTTGGGAGAGTATGTCAGAAACAGAATCCAAAGGGGAATGTAAGGAAGAGGAAAAATGTGGTCTTCCAGAAAAATTAAGTCGCTGAATGCAAAGTGACGCTGGATGATGAAGAAATGCAAAATGTGAGTGCATTTAAGTACTTGGGTAGTGCAATGAGTAAGGATGGAAGTTCAGAGGATGAAGTGCTTGAAATGTTACAAGGAAGAAAAGTTGTTCGTTCATTGAAAGCTGTGATTATTAGGGGAAGTAAGCATGGAATCTAAACAGCTCTCCATCACACTATTGTGATACCCAATCTAAAGTATGGAAACGAAGCTTGGGCCTTGCTGAAAGGACACAAGTCAAGAGAGAGACAGCAATGGAAATGAGTTATTTGAGAGGAGCATGTGGAGTTACATGGAGAAATATACTAACAAATGAGGAAGTCAAGGAGCTTTGTGGTGTGTATGTTTTAGAAAGCGTTAGGAAAAATGCACTGAAGTAGTTTGGCCATCTGAAAAGAATGGACAGTGAGAGACTAACGAGGAGGGCGTATGTGAATGTGATGGAAGGGAGGAGAGGGAGGAGGAGACCAAGGATGAGATGGAGGGAAGGAGTGGAGAGGAGACATGGAGGTGATCTGTTTGTGGCCACCCCTTACAGGATTAGGGCGTCTGGCTATTGATAAACAGATAGACAGAAGTCATTTGATATCAGTACTTTCAGCATCTCAACACCCATACCATACAAGACAGTAGCTGTAACCGGACCTCCTCTTCTTAATTTATTAAACTGTTATCTGACACTGGATGCTAATACCTGGTAAATCACATGTTAGCTTATTGTGCCCAGAAATTATATAACATTCTTTTCTGGCCAATTTCATGGATAAATAAGTGAATTTTATATTATGAGATGCCGTTATGTATCTAGCTCTGTCTATTTAATGGTATAATGCAACTGCAGTAACTAAATAGCAACCCAATCCTTCTGTATCATTATAATTTATTTACAAACAATAACAACCATGCTTTATTGGAAACAAATGTATATGTTTGCTTTTAGTTATGTTCATTTTCACAGTTTCCAGAACGCAGAGCAAACTGTGGCAAAGCTAACTAACAGGAAACATGTCATTTTGTTTTATTCTCCTTCACTGTATGTAGGCCTAACATTCTACCATTATTGCATTTTTTTTCCTTTCCTGTGGTTGCTTGTAGGTCATTATTATTATGAAATGATTCAATAACATTTATAAATGAACAAATAAATGGGTGGCTTCTTTGACCCTCGATGGTATGTAAATTAGCTTAAATTCACTAATGTTTATTAGTACTTAATACTAATTATACAATTGTCCATCTATTGCCAGATGCCTTATACCCGTAAGGGGTGGCCACAAACAAAGCTCCATGTCACCCTGTCCCCCGCCATTTCACTGCCCTCCACCCAGCTCACACCCCTCTCATATACCTCTCCACTTCATCCCTCCATCTCATCCTCGGCCTCCCCCTCCCTCTCTCTCCATCAATCTCGCTCACAAACACTTTCCTCGTTAATCTCTCTCTCTCCATCCTCTCTACATGGCCAAACCACCTCAATGTATTTCTCGTAATGCTTTCTACCACATCCACATCCACATCACAACGCTCCTTCACAAGTGTACAGGAATATGTTGACATACTGTACCTCAGCATTATTTACTACATTTTCATCCAGTAGTTACAATGTAAGTAACCAACAGGATAATTTTTGCCATCATCAGTACATAATCTCTCAGTTATCCATCATCACAATATCTGGCGCTTTCCACATGGCTCTGTTAATACAGTATCCTTTGAAATTAGGCAATATCGGTCACAGAAACAGGATGGGACGCAATTTGCTGTACTATGCCTTTTTCGGCGGTAATTTGTATCATCCAGGTCAGACATGGGACCCAGTCGGCGCAAGGGCAGTCCCGCAGTACAGCGACACACTCCAGCAAATCACAATGCATTGCGGGAGCAGCCCATCCCTTCCTATCCCTATATGTCCAGGGAAGAGGGGAGGAAGGCAACGAAACGAGCTCCACCCGCATCCACCCCAGCTCACAACCCTTCCTCACACCCCTACCCAAGCCCCCCCCTCACCCGTCATTCGTAACTGGCAGTTACATCTCAAGCTGACCTCATCATTAACAGTCTTGCTCACACTACAGTTACACAAACATAAAACACAAGGATATGTAAAAAGTATATAACATAACTATCAACATGCTAGAAATTAATGCATTATAACATTGACAGTCAAACAAAAACATTAACAACGGCCATCACAGGCCTCATGCACTGGGTGCACTGCTATGTACACACACACACACACACACACACACACACACTTGAGCATATAAGCTGTATATCTAACCCTGTCCACTTATACACTTATGACTCCACCCTTCACCATTCCATTAGCTTTCCGCAGTGTCCATCTCAGCAGTTACTTCGACACACAAGGGATGAGGCTGTGGCACATCTAATGTCTAACTTGGCTCATATCTCTGATTAAGATAAAAGTAATCTTGTTGTCTTTAATGCTTCAAAAACTCAGTTCTTACATCTTACAACCTGTCAAAATCTTCCACAGGTGTGTCCTCTAATTTTTAACAATACAGAATCCAACTCAATCCTGCATCATCTTGGAACATACTTGGGGATTCATCCTTTTGGGATTTATCTTGGAAAGATCATATTGCCACTCTTGTAAAATCGGCTTCTAAGAGATTAGGTGTGCTAAGCCAACTCTGTTCTTTCTTTACCTCTGCACAGTTCTTGACTTTATACATGAGCTTTATTGCTCTTTTGTAGCGTACAATTCTTAAGTGTGGGGAGGCCCCCCACATACAGCTCTACTCAGCAAGGTGGAGTCAAAGGGTTTTCATTGCATTAACTCTCCTCCTCTTACTAGCTCCTTTCAACCCCTGTCTCTTCGCCGCACTGCTACATCTTTATCTCTTTTTCTGTCGTTACTTCAATGGTCACTGCTCCTCTTAACTGTCTGCATGCATCCCTCCACCTCTACGGCGGCCACGTAGCATTCATCTAGCAACAAACTTTCATCCCTTTTTTGTCCAGTTCTCTAGTGCAAGAGTTATTCATTACTCCCAGTCCTTCATATATGCAACTGGTCAACTCTGGAACTGTCTCCCTCTGTCTGTATTTCCTACCATGATCTCCAGTCCTTCAAACGCAGTGTGTCCAGGCATCTCGAAAGGAACAGTTTTTTAATTTGGCCTCGTTATCTTGTTTTTGTTTTTGTTTTTTTTTCTTGTAAGGAACAATCTTGCAGGTTTCTGGTTTTTGGTTCCTTCTTCCTTTTATTAGAAAAACATACACACATGCACAAAAATACAAACACATACACACAAATGCATACTCACACACATACACACACATACAAACACATACACACAAATGTATGCACACACACACACACACACACACAGTCAGGGAGTCATCAGATGCAGACGTAGGACATTGGCGCTCCGTACCAAAACAGTCGCAATTACCTAAATTAGTATCTTTGAATGAGTCAAGCTCTGTACCAGGTTAGACTAAATGATTTTTCATTATTAAAAGGTAAAGAAATAATAAGTTTAAATAAGACTGGTTCAAACAACAAAGAACCACGATGCGTTGAGTCAGCTGGGTTTGTTTATACTACAGCAACATGGGGATAGCGTGCACACTCTGTAAGTACATACTCTGTTCATTTAGTATTACAAAATGGATACATACTTCAGTAAAACAAATTTGGAAAAGAAAAGGGATAAAAGTAAAAAGCAAAATGATGATTTCTACCAAGAACTGGTTGAAGTGGAGACTCACAATAGACTGGTTGAACGTGTACACAAACTAGAAATGGCTTTCAAAAATGAAATTGATGAAATAAAGAAGCAAATGCACTTGCAAAAGGAAGAGATAGAAAAACTAGGAAGGGAGGCCAATAAGAAAGACACAACCATCAGTGAACTAACAGTGGAATTGAATACGCTTAGGAAGAAAGTGAGTGAAATGGGAAGTACAGTAGTCAATCACAAGAGTGTTATGGAAGAGTTAAAAAATGACACAGAGACAATTAGACAAGCAAGCAGTCTTATGGACCAGAGCAGTGATATTGAGAAGATAACACAGGTGAATGAAGCTGTGCAAAGCTACAAAAATGATGTAGAAACCACGTATGCTGAAATGGTGAAAGTAAAGAAAGACTTAGAAACAAGGGTGGAGGAAAAAAGCATTAAAAAGGAAGTGAAAAGAATAATCCAAAACAATCCAAAGTTAGTCAGAGATTCAGTAGAAATAAATAAATCAATAGTAATCACTGGTATAGAAGAGGAAGAAATTAAAAACAAGATCACTAGAGACAAAAAGGAGATGGCAAATGTAATGAGCTTACTGAAAGAAGTATCAGAGGAAATCTGTAGTAAAGACATAGAGGAACACAAAAGGTTATGGAAATACGAGAAAAGCAAGACAAGACCTCTAAAGGTGACTTTCCAGAGTGTAAACACTGTGGAAGAGATACTAAAAAATGCAAAGAATCTTATGGAAAAAGAGGAGTTCAAAAATGTATGGATAAAAAGATGCCTAACACAAGAGGAACTGGAATTACTGAAAGAGAAAAGGGAGGAAGCCAAAACAAAAAATGAGGGAAGATCAGAAGAGGACAAGAAGAAATTTTTTTACAAAGTAATAGGATTGCAGGTACGAAAGTGGTACACAAACAGGATGGAAGAAAAAGGAGGAAGTTAGTAGAACCATGTCATGACAAGTATATAAACAAGATGATAAAGTTGATGTACTCAAATGTGGATGGAATGGTATCTAAATTACTAGAGATGAATGATTATGTCAGAGAAAATGAACCACAAATAATATGCCTAACTGAGACAAAATTAACACCAAGGATATCCAATGACATACTAAATTACAGGAATACAATATATGGAGAAGAGACAGAAATTTAAAAAAAGGAGGAGGAATTATAATATTAACTAAGAAAAATCTAAAAGTCAAGGAAATAAACCTAGATATACCATCACAAGTAGAACTGATTGCAGTAGAGATAGACACATCTGAAGGTAAAGCAATTGTAGCCAATTTGTATATGCCACCCAGATCAAACACATGGGAAAGAGACGAATATGAGGACCTGGCAGAAAGTACAATTCAGAGTATAAGATCATTGCTACATAAAATGGAAGAGAAATCGGAAAGAATTATACTAACTGGGGACTTCAATACAAATATAAATTGGAATACTCTAGATATAAATAGCCAAGAAAGCTGTTGGGACCAAAAGCTCCTGGATCTCGTACAAGAGTTTTTCTTAACGCAACATGTGAGGGAAACCACTAGAAAAAGAGGACTTGATGTACCTTCAGTGCTAGATCTAATATTTACTAGGCAAGAAAATGACATTGACAGTTTAATATATCACCCTCCACTCAGCAAAAGCGATCATGCAGTACTAAATTATAACTTCAGGATAGCATATGACATACTAACAGCAATGACAGTTACAAAAAGAGCCTAAACTATAAAAAGGGAAATTATCAAGACCTAACGAAGTATTTCTTAGAAGTTGATTGGGAAAATGAGCTTAGAGGACAAGACTTAAATGCTGTATATAAAAAATTTTGTGAATTTTATGAAATAGGAGTCCAGAAGTACATCCCACAGCACAAAGAAGCAGATAAGAAAATACAGAAATGGTTCAATACAGAATGTAAAAAATCAAAAGAAAGAAGAGATTTGTTGTGGAATAGATACAGAAGACACAATAGTGAAAGGGCGTATAATAATTACAAACAGGCAAGAAACGACTATACAAGAATAAGGAGGGAAGCCCAAAAACAGTTTGAGGAGGATATAATAAATAAAAGTAGTGATCAACCAAAGTTGTTTTACAGCTATATCAGAAGCAAAACCAAAGTAAAAGATATAATACAATCCATTACGGACGAGGGAATCACTTATACACAAGAGAAAGATATTTGTGATGCACTAAATAAGAATTTCCAATTAGTTTTTACAGAAGAAAAAATTTTTGAAAGGGACTATGTGGAACACGCATGTCCACACATACTACCAGATATACAGTACAAATAGCAGAAAAAGTAATACAGGAGGAGTTAAGTAGATTAGACAGAGGAAAAGGAAGTGGTCCTGATGAAATTTCATGTTGGGTATTACGAGAATGTGCAAAGGAGTTAAGTAAACCATTATCTTTAATTTTCAAGAAATCCTTGAGTCAAGGGAAACTACCTGATATTTGGAAATAAGCAAATATAGTCCCCTTATTCAAGAAAGGAAATAGACAAAATCCTCTCAACTACCGACCAGTATCACTGACCAGTGTTGTAAGCAAGGTATTAGAAAAACTTATAAGAAAAGCTTGGGTAAATCATCTAGAAGAACACAGTATGATAACAGAAAGACAGTTTGGTTTCAGAAAAGGAAAATCATGTGTTACTAATCTGTTGAGCTACTATGACAGAGTAACAAACACAATACAGGAAAGGGAAGGATGGGTGGACAGTATCTATTTAGATTTCAAGAAAGCTTTTGACACAGTACCACACCAAAGACTTTTATGGAAACTGTACCATCAAGGAGGAATTCGAGGCAAACTGTTTTGTTGGATGCAAGACTTTCTCATAAAAAGAGAAATGAGGACAGTACTAAGAGGAAACTACTCATCATGGAAAGAAGTGACTAGTGGAGTACCACAGGGTTCGGTGCTGGCACCAATCATGTTTTTAGTGTATATAAATGATATAAACAGTAACACTGGAAATGAGAGCTATCTGAATATGTTTGCAGATGATGCAAAAATACAAAGGAGAATTACTAGCACAGACTCTTGTAGGGAGCTACAAGAAGAATTAAATAAACTTCATGAATGGAGTAGTACATGGCAAATGGAATTCAATGTGGACAAGTGTCATGTAATCAAGTTTGGTAAAAGTGGAAAAAGACCTGATTGGGATTATAAGTTAGGAAATAAAACCCTATACACATCAGAAAGAGAGAAAGACCTAGGTGTGATTATCAATAACAGACTATCTCCGGCTGACCACATCAGCGAGAAGGTACGGAACATGTATACTGTACACTGCTTGCAAATATGAGAATAGCATTCACATACATAAATGAAGACATGCTAAGAAGGATAATAACATCATTCATTAGACCAACCCTGGAATATGCATCAATAGTCTGAAGTCCTCATCTCAAAAAGCATATAGACAAGATTGAAAAAGTTCAAAGGGCCGCTACAAGATGGATACCAAGCTTAAGGGACCTAAGCTACGAAGAAAGACTAAATAAACTGAATCTACCAACACTACAGGAGAGAAGGAAAAGAGGTGACATGATAATGCTATATAAGTGCATATCAGGAAAGGAGAAAATAGACATAAATGATTACTTAACATATGGAGAAGCATCAGCAAGAGGACACTGCAAAAAACTGCATAAGAAGATAGGTGATAAAGACGTAAGGAAATTCAGTTTCCCAAACAGTGCAATTGATCAATGGAATACACTACCGAATGAAATAGTGTGTGCCAAAACAATTCACAAATTTAAGGATATGTACAATAAATATGGTTTAAGACACGGGACAGTACGAGCTTGACTCATTCCTGTAAAGATACAATTAGGTAAGAACAATTAGGTAAGAACACACACACACACACACACACACACACACACACACGAGACGAAGCACCTGCAGGAGATACCGAAACCGGCCTTGAAAAATGTTTCAGACATTGGAAAGAACGCTGGGTTACATGTGTCATGTAAGAAGGGGCCTACTTTGAGGATGATTAGTGTCCTAGCTCAACAGGTTAGCTATTTATATTTTTACTGAACAGGTCTCGTGTGTATTGTTACGGAACAGAGAAAGATAATGTACACTTTAAGTGAGAATACGAAGAGTCACTACTGTCCCGTAAAGTTCCAGGTTCAAAACAAAAGAGTTAGGTAAAATTACAAGTTAAAGTTTAATGCTTAAATTAACAACAAAACATTCAGGACTCATAAGGATAATGTAATGGCAAATAAACAGGTTAAATATATGGTTAACTGCAATAGCCTCTATTAACACGAAATTAGCAAGAGTAAATTTATCTAAGTCAGCCCTGATAAAATGAGATACCAGATAATACTCAGTGAATGCCAGATAAATAATTACAGATACAAACTATTATCAAAAATGACTGACATAAAACCCAACATTAATTACAAAAACTTCACTAGGCCCACAAATTAAACTTATGCTATACAGTACAAGAAAAAATGCAATAACAGTAATACTCAAATTACACACAGCTGCTTGATGTTTGGAGATTTCTTGAGCACTCACAATAATAATATCTGTACAGGGGAGGACAGAGATGTGAACAAAATGAGGAGCAGATCTAAGTGGCAATGATGAAGAGACTGAGCTCATTATATAGGGGCCAGCAGAGCCTGATACAACTTGTAATGAGGACGCGCAAATGAAGCCATGGGGACAAAGAGATGACAATCCCGCAAAGTATAACAGAGATGTCGACTTACTCTACTATAACGGTAGAAGGGGGGGACTGAGGCAGAACACGCTCGTGATCAAACATGCAGCATACTGTGCGTTAAAATTACACAATGGATGATGAAATCATAGGCTATGTAACACCTCCCCACAAAGAAAAAAGAAATTTACAAAGGAAATTTCTTATTACTCTAAAACAATCTGTAGGCATTACAGACCATGCAAAGGTCTTTCCTAATGTTACAAAAAATGAGATCTCCCTAGCACGTTCAGTCATAGGTACTTGCCAGTATCCCTTTAACAAATCAAACTTACTTATGTACCTAGCCTTTCCGATCTTGTCTATGCAATCTTCCACACGAGGGAGAGGGTAAGTGTCTGTTTTAGTTATCTGATTAACACGTCTGTAGTCAATGCAAAGCCGCTGTGACCCACCTGGCTTAGGGACCAGAGTGACAGGAGAACTCCACTCGCTCTGACAGGGCTCAATCATCTTGTGGTCCAACAGGTAGCCAAGCTCCTTCTGGATGAGAGGAACTTTCACTGGGTTCACACGGTAAGGAGGCAATTTAATTGGCTTTGCGTCTCCAACATCGACATCATGCATCAACACAGTGGTTCTTCCTGGAGTGGCACGGAACACTTGCGGGTACTCCTGCAGTAATGCCGAAAACTCCTGCCTTTCCTTGGGAGGTAGATGAGAAAGCTTAGTCTGGAGATCATTCATGATATCAGGATTCTTCTCCAAACTATCACTACAGGCTCATACTGCATGGGAGAGCTTCACTTGCAGACTCGGGTGGAACAGCTACAGTGCAGACTGGATTATTTTCGTCCAGCCTGTGATATAACTTTAGCATGTTGATGTGACATAGTTGCTTGCTCTTTCTACGATCTGGTGTGGCGATGACATAGTTGACATCACTGAGTTTCTTCTCCACGAAATAAGGGCCACTAAACTTGGCTTGAAGAGGTTGCCCATGAACTGGTAGCAGAATCAAAACCTGATCTCCTGGCTGAAACTGGCGTAACCTGGACTTCTTATCATACCAAGTCTTCATCTTCTCCTGAGCAGCTCCTAAATTCTCTCTCGCCAGCTGTAAAGCAGTGGACAGCCGTTCTTTGAACTTCATCACATACTCCAGCAGGTTGACGTCATCTTCCTCCGACAGCCAGCATTCCTTGAGTAGCTTAAGGGGTCCTCTTACTTCATGGCCAAACAGTAGTTCAAAAGGTGAGAAGCCCAGTGATTCATTTGGAGATTCTCTTGCAGCAAACACAACGAATGGAAGACCTTTATCCCAGTCTTTCTGATGTTCCAAACAGTATTTCTTGAGCATCGATTTGAGTGTTTGATGATATCTCTCCAACGCTCCTTGGGTCTGGGGATGGTAAGCTGAAGACATGATCTTGGTGATGCCCAACTCTTTCAGAGACTGCTTGAAAACATTTGACATGAAATTACTTCCCGGTCTGACTGTACCTCCTTGGGCAGACCAAACTTTGTGAAGAACCCTAGCATTTCCTTAACCACGTTCTTTGCTGAGATATTTCTAAGTGGAATGGCTTCAGGATAACGAGTAGCCATATCAATCATGGTCAACACATAAGAAAATCCTGAAGAAGTCTTAGGAAGAGGGCCCACAATATCCACCAACACACGGGTGAAAGGCGCCTCAAAAGGAGGAATGGGAACTAGAGGTGCAACCTTTTCGGTCTGATTACACTTCCCCACAACTTGACAGGTGTGACAAGACTTACAATACCAGGAAACATCCCTGAAGATACCTGGCCAGTAGAAGTGTTTCAAAATGCGTGCCACAGTCTTCCTCACTCCAAGGTGTCCTGCCAAACTGGAATCATGAGCCACTCGAATGATATCCTGCCTACAAACACGAGGGATGACAACTTGATGTACAACCTCCCATTCACAGTCGGCTGATGCTGTTGGGGGTCTCCACTTCCTCATAAGTACTCCTGACTTTACATAATAACAAGTAGAAGCACCGGCTGACTCTTCTTCACTGTAAGCAGAGTTAGCTAGACCTTTCAACTCAGGGTCAGCAACCTGCAACTCAACCAACTCTTGACGAGACAAATTATCAACACTACGGGGTACTGCCTCATCTGGTGAGTGGTCCAAATTAGCAAGAAAAGTGTCAGCTAGGATAACATCATCATCATCATTATCCTCTAAATCACCAGTAACTTTAGACTTAGCCCTAGTGACAGCACATGCAGGGAACACATCAGGGACATCACAATCCAGGGACACAGCCACTGGCTCACTAGACAACTGAGGAGCTGGACACACTTGACTTCCACCAATATCATTTCCAAGTAAGAAAGTTACACCTGACATTGGGAGTGTCTCAACCAACCCAACCATAACAGAACCATTAACAAAACCAGACTCTAAATTCACTCTGCACAGAGGAACAGAGAAGTAATTATTCCCTACACCTTGTAAGATTACAGTTTCATCAGAGGAATTAAAATTAGAGCCTAGAACACTGGTCAGCATAAGGGATTGGCAGGCACCTGTATCACGATATATTTGAACTGATTTCCTGTCATTACTGTCCAGAGGACTGACAAAACCATCAGACAGGAAATTAGCACATGAACTCTTGAGAGTGTCACCCACGTTACTGCTCAAAAGAGGAGCTCCATCATGAGAATTTAAGTTACCCCTCAAAGCAGGTTCAGTTAACTCAGTTAAAGAATTCTGGGAACTCTCAAGAGTGGACACTAGACCAATTGACTGAATATTTAAAGACTCCTTTTTGTTCACATCACGCTGTCTCCTGAAACATCTCTCCGTAGTATGACCAAGCTTACTACAATAAGTACATTTACTTTTCTGAAATCTAGAGGTGAAGCTGGTATTTACTTCCTGAGAAACATCATCCTTATTCTCTTTCCTGTTACCTGTACTCTGAGTAGAGGCAACGTACTTACTCTCAGCTTTCCCTTTTTCTCTAGAATATCTCTTGTGAGTGAGAACATACTCATCAGCTAAAACTGCAGCATCAGACAAATTATCTATTCTTTTCTCATCAAGATATAGGCTTACATCTTTACTAATACACCTTTTGAAATCCTCCAGCAAAATCATCTGCTTAAATTTACCAAAATCAGAATCCACATTCTTAGAATTTAACCACTGCTCCAACAAATCTTCTTTGATTTTTGCATACTCAACATGGGATTGCTTATCTTGCTTGTAAGTTGTCCTAAATTTTACTCTATAGGCTTCAGGAACAAGCTCATAGGCCTTAAGAATTAAGCTCTTAACTACATCATAATTATCAGATTGATCCTGAGGCAAAGATGCATAAGTTACTTGAGCTTTACCGGTGAGAACAGTTTGAAGGAGTACTGGCCAATACTCCTTAGGCCAATTAAAACCTGTAGCTACCCTCTCAAACAACTGAAAATACTTTGTTAAATCAGATTCATTAAAAGGAGGGACAAGTTTAACATTTTTAGCCACATCAAAATCATCAGAGCTAGATGATCCAGTTCCACCTTGTTTCATGCGATACTCATGGTCTGCCTGAATCCTGGCAAGTTCAACTTGTGCCTGAGCCTGTATCTGTGCCTCTTCAATACGAGCCTGAGATTCCGCCTGCTTAGCATTTGCCTGAAATTCAGCTTCTTTAGCACGAGCCTCCTGCAGAGCTAGCTGTAACTTAGCTAATTCAATCTGCGTTTGCTCATTTGGAGGAGTTACATTAAACAAGCTTTCATTAATCATGTCAACAATTTGATCTTTAGAATGATGAGAGCGAACAACAATTCCCAATTGTTGAGCAACAAGCTTAAGTTCATTCTTTGTTCTGTTTTCTATATCACACACTGTTTGCACATTTGACAAAAAATCTTTGGCTTCATCAAGTGTAGAAATAGTAGCCATCATGAATATATCACAGTCACAAAATATCAAACAATATCCTTATGATAATATCCTGAATATCCTGATATGAGGTCGCCAAATTTATGTTACGGAACAGAGAAAGATAATGTACACTTTAAGTGAGAATACGAAGAGTCACTACTGTCCCGTAAAGTTCCAGGTTCAAAACAAAAGAGTTAGGTAAAATTACAAGTTAAAGTTTAATGCTTAAATTAACAACAAAACATTCAGGACTCATAAGGATAATGTAATGGCAAATAAACAGGTTAAATATATGGTTAACTGCAATAGCCTCTATTAACACGAAATTAGCAAGAGTAAATTTATCTAAGTCAGCCCTGATAAAATGAGATACCAGATAATACTCAGTGAATGCCAGATAAATAATTACAGATACAAACTATTATCAAAAATGACTGACATAAAACCCAACATTAATTACAAAAACTTCACTAGGCCCACAAATTAAACTTATGCTATACAGTACAAGAAAAAATGCAATAACAGTAATACTCAAATTACACACAGCTGCTTGATGTTTGGAGATTTCTTGAGCACTCACAATAATAATATCTGTACAGGGGAGGACAGAGATGTGAACAAAATGAGGAGCAGATCTAAGTGGCAATGATGAAGAGACTGAGCTCATTATATAGGGGCCAGCAGAGCCTGATACAACTTGTAATGAGGACGCGCAAATGAAGCCATGGGGACAAAGAGATGACAATCCCGCAAAGTATAACAGAGATGTCGACTTACTCTACTATAACGGTAGAAGGGGGGGACTGAGGCAGAACACGCTCGTGATCAAACATGCAGCATACTGTGCGTTAAAATTACACAATGGATGATGAAATCATAGGCTATGTAACAGTATGTATATATATATATATATATATATATATATATATATATATATATATATACAGTATATATATATATATATATATATATATATATATATATATATATATATATATATATATATTGTATAAAGCATAAGTTTCCTTTATTGTTTGTCCTACTCTGGGCAGAGGCTTCACAGCTTGTTTACAGGACCCATTAGTCCTCCTACATACCACACACCACATGCCACCACTTCGGCACTATCACCCACCATCCGTAGCGAATACAAGTTAGAGCTGTCTCATAGAGAACTGATGTATTGGTAATAGTGGGAGTATTTTTATGACATGTCATCGGGACTTCCGATAGATCAGTAAAGTCTGCTTTGTGAAATTCAAATCCTTAAACACTTCCCTGCCCCAGCTGGGATTTGAACCTGGGTCCATAATGACTGCAGGCCACCTCTCTACCGATTCAGCCACCGTTTCCCTTATGAAATGGAAAGCGGTTTGAAGCTTCCAGTTTGATGTTTTGATCATTTGGAAAGTGTTGGTTTGCTTGTAGCTCTGGATTCGTAACTAAAATTAGGCTCAGTGTTTCCTCCATCTCTGTTTATTTTTGGTTTATGTGGGGAAGCTCATCATCCACTCACTCAATGTAGAGGTGCCATATGATCTCTACACTGAGTGACAAGCCAAATGGTTTCCTGTACCCAGGAAACCATTTACTACGTTGGGTGGCAACCATATAACCAGGGTTTCTGGCTGGGTTAAGTGTCCCCCAGATTCCCCTATCCAAAATCACTTAATCATGGCAGTCGTTTCAGAAAGCCTCGGAGGGCCCAATACCTGCCCAGGGCCCCAACCAAATGGGCAGACTCACGTGGCCATGTGGAATGTGAGAGGTGTGAATGAGGAGAGCAAGAGGGTGGAAGTGGTGAATGTGTTTAAGAGCGTGATATATGCCGTGAAGGCATTGTGTGAAATGAAGATGAAAGGGTGTGAAGTGGAGGAGTGGGAGGGTGTGAAATGTGTAAGATCGGGAATGAATGGGCGAGGAAGATGGAAGGAAGGAGTTGCTTTGTTGATGAATGAGGTGTGGCAGAGTGGAATGAGAGACTACAAATGTGTCAGCTCGAGGTGTATGTATGTCAAGTTCAAGTTTGAGAAGGTGAAAGTGGCAGTGAATGTAGCATATGCACCATGTGAGGACAGGCGTGAGAAAGACAGGTTTTGGGACGAGCTGGGTGAAGTAGTGGGAGAAATGCCCAGGAGCTATAAAGTGATTGTGATGGGGGATATGAATGGAAGAGTAGGCACTGGTCCTGAGGATGACATGATGGGTTGTTATGGAGTACCAGGAGAAAATGATAATGGGAAGAGACTAAAGGATATGTGTCAAGAGAGGAGGTTGTGCATTTGTAACTCGTATTTCAAACACAGAGATGCACATAGGTATACGTGGTACAGAGGGAACGGGTATCGTATTGAAAGAAGCCTGATTGATTACGTGCTCGTAGAGAGGACGATGATGGGAATGGTTGCTGATACAAGGGCTGTGAGGGGACGATGTGGAGGTCTCTCAGATCATATGATTGTGGTATGCAAGATCAAGCTGAGAGAAGTGAGGTGGATCAGGAGAGAGAGGAGCAGTCAGGGAGAAAGACTGAAAGTTGAGAAGCTGAGGATCAAAGAAATGGCAGATGAATACAGGACCAAAGTAGAGGACGAGTTAGAATTACTGAATTAGAATGAAATGGATCTAGACAGACGTGGAATGCATATAGGGATTGCTTAGTTAGGAATGCTAAAGCGGTGTGTGGTGCGGCAAAAGTAAGAACAAAAAAGAAAGGTACGGCTTGGTGGGATGAGGAGGTAAAGAGAGTGGTGGAGGAAAAGAGGAAGAAGTGGCTAAAATGGTTACAGGATAGGGGTTCAGTTGAAATAAGAACTGAATACAGTGAGAGCAAGAAGCACGTAAAGAGACCAGTGAAGAAGAAAAAGAAGGAGGTAAATGAGGATCTAGGAAGAAAAATGAATGCGAACTACTCTGAAAATAGAAAGTTATTCTGGAAAGAGGTGCGGAAATGTAGAAGTGAAAGTGGAAAGAAATGGGATGATGTGAAGGATGCAGGTGGTATTTTATTAACCCATGGAGATGAAGTAAGGACCAGATGGAAAGAATATTTTGAAAGCCTGATGAATGGGAACAGAGAGAGCAGAGCAGCTGTAAACATGATCGGTTTCGGGGGTGTGCAGAGAAGGAATGCAGTGCCAGGAGACGTGACACTCGCACAGGTGAAGAGTGCTGCGAAGCGGCTGAAAAATGGGAAAGCAGCTGGGGTTGATGAGATGTATGCAGAGATGCTTAAATGTAGTGGAGAGAATGGAATGAAGTGCTTGTTGGAGATATGTAAGAAGGCATGGATGAGTGAAACTGTGCCTGCAGAGTGCAAAAAGGCTGTGATTGTACCCCTGTACAAAATTAAAAGTGAGCGAAGTGAGTGCAAGAATTATCGTGGCATAAGCATACCGAGTGTGGTAGGGAAGGTATATGGAAGAATTATTATAAAGAAAGTAAGGGAGATATCAGAAGTCCTAGTGAGTGATGAACAGGTGGCTTTAGGAGTGGCAGAGGATGTGTGGACCATATATTTGCAGTGAGACAGATAGTAGAGAAGGCTTGTGAGAAGGACCATAAGGTGTTTATGGCATTCATGGATCTGGAAAAAGCATATGACAAAGTGGACAGAGAAGGATTGTGGAAAGTTTTGCACATGTACGGTGTAGATGGTAAGCTGCTAGGTGCCGTCAAGAGTTTTTATGATGGTAGTGAAGCATGTGTCAGAGTTAATGGGCATCTAAGTGATTGGTTCACGATCAGTGTGGGCGTGCGATAAGGTTGTGTGATTTCCCCATGGCTGTTCAATATATATATGGATGGGGTGATGAGAGAAGTAAAAACATGAGTAATGGAGAGAGGGATGGCATTGGTAATGAATGGTGATGGATGGAATATCTCAAATTTGTTGTATGCTGATGATGCAGTACTGCTTGCAAGTACCGGACAAGAACTTGGTAGGCTAGTGCAGAGTTTTGCTGATGTCTGTAAGCGTCGTTCCTTGAGAGTAAATGTAGAAGAGAGTAAAGTGATGGTTATTGAGAGAGAAGGTGCACTGCAATGTAATAATGAATGGAGAGAGACTAGAAATGGTGAGAAAGTTCAAATACCTGGGTACAGTGATAGAAAAGAGAGGAAAATGTGCAAAAGAAGTTGAAAGTAGAGTGACACAAGGAAGAAAAGTAGCTGGTGCAATGAAAGCCTTGGTGAGAAACAGAGGCTTGAGTGTTGCAGCTGCACGAGCCTTACATGAAGGAATGTTAGCGCCAACTTGAACATATGGATGTGAGACTATGGTGTGGCATGAAAATGAAAAGTCAAGAGTAAGAACAGTGGAGATGGGACTGCTGAGGAATGTATGTGGAGTACAGAGGGTGGATAGGATACGAAATAACGTGATTCATGAAAGATGCGGAGTGAGGACGTCGGAGGACACCAGAATTGAAAAGAGTGTACTGAGATGGTATGGTCATGTGGAGAGAATGGATAACAATAGAGTGGTGAAGGTATATCTGAGCGAATTCGAAGGAGGGAGGAGGCAAGGTAGGCCAAGGAGAAGGTGGAGAGATATGGTGGATGAATATGTGAAGAAGAGAGGTTTGGAAGTCGGTGAGGCTAGGGAACTGACAGGAGATCGAGCTGGCTGGATGAATTTTGTGAGAAGTGCATGATCAGGGATTTTTGGCACCCCTTTTTAACGTGGCAGCGTCTGGATTGACTCTGTCAGATACGATTATGTGAAGCTACAGAACGTGGTGAATGTTTTTGGCGTATCCGATAGAGCCAGGATTCCGGGGGCTTGAATGATGAGTGAATGGAAGCATGGCTCACTGGACTGGGCAATTTTGGGCTGTCTGGACATTGCTACTCCTCACCCTGCCCTACGGTGGGAAAGGAGATCCGGATAATGATGATGATGATGATTTATTTATGAAGTATTTTTCTTTGGTCCATGTTCATGTGGGATCATCCTCTTTTACTTTGTAGAATGGCATGAAGTTAAACTTAGGGGAACATATTCTTTTGCACATTTGTCTGTGTGAAGTTTCTAGTGATTAAGGTGATCTCTATGAAAGGTGGTACGGAGCCGGTGATTTGAAGTCTCACCTATGTCAGTATCTGCATTCATTGCAGTGAATTATATAAATGCAATTTTGCATTGGGCATCCCATATTATCATTAATTTTGAATGAATAATTTGCATAGGAAAAAATAAATTCACTGCCTTATGTTATCTCAGTGCAAGGTTTGCATTTCTTGCCTTCACATTACTTCACTTTATAAGTAGACAGGTTGCTAAGTCTAGCCTTTTTTATTTATCTATTTATTTATTTCTGGGTTGTCGTTTTGCTTTTATTATGGAAGCATCTCTGAAAATATCTGTTGTTTTGGATGCCTTGGCTTCTTTAAAGTGATCATCATAACTTGGGTTGCAGGTTGTTATATATAGTATGGTTTTGTGTATTACCTGTTGTTTGTTTATTATTGGTGCTCCCGATATTGGTTATGGATATTTGTTTTGCTCATTCTATGCCACTATTTATAATCCCTTTAGGGTATCCGCACTGCCAAAGAAAAATCCTTAGTTTACCTAACCTTGTGGCTTTGAATGGGGTTCTGAAACTACTGTAAATCTTTCGTGCTAAATCAAATGAAATGTTGTTTTTTATATACCTGGGGTGATGGGAACTGTTGGTTAGATATGTTCAGTATCTGTTTCCTTATAATGAATGCCAATAATTATTTTGCTATTCTGCCTAATAAGTTTTATGTCCAAGAAAGTAACCGTGTTTCCACTTGTATCACAAGTAAATGTTAGTGAGGGATCAAGATTATTCATGATGTTGATCCGTCTCTCATCATCCCAAATCTTAAAAATGTTATCTAAGTATTTCATGTACTTCTTATTCATTTTATCTTTTTTTTTTTTTTTTTTTTTTTTTTTAATGCGAGGAAGAAGGAACCAAAGGCCATGAGCCCGCAGTAACAGTTCCCTCCAAGAGAAAAACAAAATACAATAGAGAGCCAAATTCAAGATCCGATCATTTTGAGATGCCTGGACACACTGCGTTTGAAAGACTGGAGATCATAGGCAGCAGGAAATACAGATAGAGGGAGACAGTTCCAGAGCTGACCTGTTGCATAAATGAAAGACTGGGAGTAACGGTTAACTCTTGCATTAGAGAGTTGGACAGAAAAGGGATGAGAGTTTGCTGCCAGACGGGTGCTACGCGCCCGTCGTAGAGGTGGAGGAATGCAAGCAGACAGTTCAGAGGAGCAGTGACCATTAAAGTAGCGATAGAAAAGAGATAAAGATGCAACAGTGCGGCGAAGAGACAGAGGTTGAAGGGAGTCAGTAAGAGGAGGAGAGTTAATGAGACGAAAAGCCTTTGACTCCACCCTATTGAGAAGAGCTGTATGTGGGGAGCCTCCCCACACATGAGAGTTGTACTCCACACAGGGGCGGATAAAACCCCTGTATAGAGTCAACAATTGTGCAGGGGTAAAGAAAGAGCGGAGTCGGCTTAGCACACCCAATCTCTTGGAAGAAGATTTTACAAGAGATGTAATATGATCTTTCCAAGATAAGTCCCGAGTAAATGAAACCCCAAGCATGTTCAAAGATGATGCAGGATTAAGCTGAATATTATTAAACATTAATGGGTATACCTGTGGAAGATTTTGTCAGGTTGATAGGTGTAAGAACTGAGTCTTAGATGCATTAAAGACAACCATAATATTTTTACCCCAGTCAGAGATACGAGCCAAGTCAGACATTAGGTGTGCCATAGCCTCATCCCTTGTTTCTTGAAGTAACTGTTGAGATGGGCGTTGTGGGAACCGAATGGAAAGGTGAAGGGTGGAGTCATCAGCGTATGAGTGGATAGGGTTAGATGTACAGCTTAGAAGATCATTGATGAATAAAAGGAAGAGAGTTGGTGATAGGACAGAGCCCTGAGGAACACCACTGTTGATAGATCTAGGAGAAGAACGATGGCCGTCTACAACAGCGGCTATAGAACGACCAGAAAGGAAGCTAGCGATGAAGGCACAGATAGAAGGATAGAAACCGTAGGAGGGCAGTTTGGAAATTAAAGATTTATGCCAGACTCGATCGAAAGCCTTTGAGATGTCAAGTGCAATGGCAAAGCTTTCGCCAAAGTCCCAAAAGGAGGATGACCAGGAGTCTGAAAGGTAGGTGAGAAGATCGCCAGTGGAGCGTCCCTGACGGAACCCATACTGACAATCGGAAAGAAGGTTGTGATAGGAAAGATGCCTTAAAATTTTTCTATTAAGAATTGACTCGAAAACTTTTGAAATCTATCTATCTATCTATTGCCAGACGCCTCAATCCCGTTTGGGGTGGCCACAAACAAATCGCCTCCAAGTCGCCCTGTCCCCCGCCATTTCACTGTCCTGCTCCCAACTCACACCCCCCTCTCTCATATACCTCTCCACCCCATCCCTCCATCTCATCCTCGGCCTCCCCCTCCCTCTTCCCCCCTCCACCTCACTCACATACACTCTCTTCGTCAGTCTTTCGCCCTCCATCCTCTCCACATGGCCAAACCACCTCAGTGTGTTCCTCATAACGCTTTTGAAATACAGGACGTTAAAGCAATAGGACGATAGTTGGAGGGTTGGGAGTGATCACTCTTCTTTGGGACTGGCTGAATGAGAGCAAACTTCCAGCAAGAAGGAAAGGTACAAGTTGACAGACAAAGGCGAAAGAGTTTGCCTAGGCAGGGTGTAAGCACAGAAGCACAGTTCTTGAGAACAACAGGAGGGACCCCATCAGGCCCATATGCCTTGTCAGTACTGAGGCCAGTGATGGCAGAAAATACATCAACTGAAGAAATTTCAACGTCAGCCATGAGGAAGTCAGAGAGGGGAAGTGATGGAGGAACAGCACCGGAATCGTCTAAAGTGGAATTGGAGGAGAAAGTCTGTGCGAAGAGATCTGCTTTATCAGTAGAAGAAATAGCTACAGAACCATCAGCGTAGAAAAGAGGAGGGAAGGATGATGAGGTAAAGTTGTTAGAAAGACTTTTGGCAAGGTGCCAGAAGGAGCGGGAAGAATTCGAGTTGGAGAGTTGAGAGCATTTAGTATGGATGAAATTATTTTTAGTAGAGCGAAGAACAGACTTAGCACGATTCCGGGCAGAAACGTAAAGATGATGTGATTCAGGGGTGGGTTGGCTCCGGTACCTTTTGTAGGCCTTCTCCTTGTTGCGGACAGCATTAGAACAAGCGTGATTAAACCAAGGCTTTCTTGCGTTAGTCAAAGGATATGAGAAAGGAATGTATGCTTCCATGCCCGAGAGAATAACCTCCGTAATGCGCAAGGCACACTCAGATGGCTCACGGCCATGGAAGCAATAATCATTCCAGGGAAAATCAAAGAAGTACTGCCTGAGGGCCTCCCAGTTCGCGGCTCCAAAATGCCACAGACGACGTTTCCCTGGAGGGTCCACAGGCCGTACCGGAGTGATAGGACAGGTTAAGGTAATAAGGTTGTGATCGGAGGAGCCCAACGGAGAGAAAAGATTAACAGAGTAAGTAGAAGGATTAGTTGTGAGGAAGAGGTCAAGTATGTTGGAGCTCTCTCCAAGGCGGTCAGGGATACGGGTAGGGTGCTGTACAAGCTGCTCTAGGTCATTAAGGATAGAAAAGATGTAGGCTTGGTCACCAGGTGGATCCGTGAAAGGAGAGGAGAGCCAAAGGTGGTGGTGAACATTGAAATCTCCAAGAATGGAGATTTCAGAGAAAGGAGAAATGGACAGAATGTGTTCCATCGTACAAGTAAGATAGTCGAAGAATTTTTGATAGTAGAATTAGGGGATAAGTCAACAGCAGAGATATTTAGTCAGAGAATGACAGGAAAGCCGAAGCCAGAGTGTGGAGAATTCAGAAGAATCAAGTTCAGGAACACGAAAGCAAGATAAGTCGTTGCGTATGTATACACAACAGCCACCTTTGGCTTTGAAATGAGTATAGAGAAAGTAGGAGGATACAGAAAAGGGTTTGCTGTCGGTTACCTCAGACAGCTGAGTCTCCGTCAGAAAAAGAAGGTGAGGTTTAAAGGAGGAGAGGTGGTGCTCAACAGAGCGAAAGTTAGATGAAAGGCCGCGAATGTTGCAGAAATATGATGACACTTTATGTTTTCTAAATATTACAACACAAGATTGGCATAATTTGGTGCAAGTTTGTCCCATTGCTGATCCAGACATTTGTAAGTTGCTTTGTCCATTAAACCGAAGGAGTTATTGTCCAAAATTTAACATCATTTTCCTTTTTGTTGGGTTTGCAGGTATATATATATATATATATATATATATATATATATATATGTATATACACGAATAGTATTATTTTACTGTTCATTACTGCAGTAAGTGATAGCTTCATGTCCCAGCTCATGACCAATATTGCTAAATATGTTTACTACATCCAGTCACAAAAGTTTCATTTTTATTTAAGGTACTGTAGTTTTAGTGCCCCTCCCTGTAAAACAATTAACTCTAAGCCCTTGACCACCCCGTTTGGGATACATGGCATCTGGCAATGGATGGATGGATGGGAGTTTTTTTTTTTCATCTAGATTGCTTTTAATGTATGAAGGTACATATTTAAAAAAAAAAAAGTTGTATTATCATATGTAGGAAATGGCAGAGACAGTGAGTAGTGCACGCTGGTACGGCAACAATTGGTGTCATTTTTAGGACTGTGGGGTTTGGTATGAGATTAGTTCTGCAGCAGTACCTTTAAATTTATCAGTTACTTGTTTGCTTTGTGTGTTTGAGGTAAATCATAGCTTAGGCTGGTCTAATACTCAAAATTAGTTGTTTCATCTTTAGTTAGTGCATCCTTATAATTTACTACTTTTCTTATTTTATTCACTGTCTTTTGGTCTATATTTTTGGTCTTTTTTCACTTTTTTTAATCCAAGGAAGAAAAAAACAAAGGCCAGAAGTTCACAAAGATGGTTCCCCCCAAAGCATAAAAAATGAATAAATAAAAACAAGATAATAGAGAACCAAATTCAAAATCTGTTCATTTTGAGATGCCTGGGCACACTGCATTTAAAATACTGGAGATCATAGGCAACAGGAAATACAGACAGAATAGGACAGTTCTAGAGAGGACCTGCTGCATACATGAAGTACTGCATTAGAGAGTTGGACAGAAAAGAGATGACAGTTTGCTGTTGCATGGTGCTATGTGCTTTCCACGGTGGTGGAGAAATGCAAGCAGACAGTTCAGAGGAGCAGTGACCATTGAAGTAGCGATAGAAATGAGATAAAGATGCAACAGTATGCAGGAGAGATAGAACTGAAGGGGGCCAGTAAGAGGGGGAGAGTTCATGAAATGAAAAGCTTTTGAATAGACCGCGTTGAGAAGAGCTGTATATGGGAAGCCTTCCCACATGTGAGAGCTGTACTCTACACAGGAACGAACAAAACTCCTGTATAGTGTGTATAGCTGTGCAGGGGTAAAGAAGGCAGGGAACTGGCTTAGCACACACAGCACCAGAGACGTGTTGGATGGTATTTACTGAATTTCAATATCTTACTCGTTCAATCATAAATTTGCCATTTTTGTATGTTTTCTTTTCCTGGGACTCTTTTTGTAATTTTTATTTCACTGAGATTAAACTGTTCTTTACTGTGATATAGAAGAACTATTTTAAAGACCCTTTTAGGTATTATGTTGAATTAAGAAAAAGAAAACCTGCTAAAATGAAATCCCTGCATAGAGAAATTTTATTTCTGCCAGCATTGATAAATATTACTACACAATAACGAAAAGGCATTTATTAAGAAAATATCTGCAGCCAAACCTAACACATTCCACACACCCTACTTTTGTAGACTATTTTTGATGCTTGCCATAACTTTACCTAATATTACATCACTAGAGTAAGAGAAGGTTGATATATGAATACATTTATGGTGGTTTTCACACTTGCATACTGATTTCCTTCCTCTCAGGAGAAAGAAACAAGAGACGATACTGTAAAAGCTGCGATGGCAGATGTTTGTGTAGAACCAGCATGGCGGTTGTTAGGGTTACGTGACGTCACACTTCGGCCCTCTATTCCCATGATCAGATGAACATTCATTTACACTCGAATTCATTAATTAGCTCGTAAATCACAACATTAATAATTGACATTTATATAAACTGATTTTTATCTAGGATTATTTATTATACTATATATTTAAGATATCAAAGTGTATTTTTAATTTTCATATTTCATAACTTGACTAAGAAGGAAGGAAAGAGGGCATTATAAAGAACCAGCACCAAGATATAATGTGGCTACATGGCACCAAGGCAGAAGGGAGCAGGGAAAATAATTATATGAAATGTATGATTTCAAAAGCTGTAAGAGTAATAATATTGGAAACAGAAATGCTGGGAGAGTCACCTTGGAAATCAGTAAGCTGTGGGAGGTGACGTAGTGAGGAAAGAATGGGAATGCGGACAGACGGTGTTGGAGTGTGGACAAGCAATCATGAAAGAGGTGATGGATAGTCATAGAGCAGTTACAGTGTGAACGGACGGACTGAGGGTCATGGCTCATTAAATGACCACGAATGAGGCGGGTGTGGCCCAAGCAAAGACGAACAAGGACAGTCTCCCATCAACGGCTGGGGTGCGTTTATGTGTGCCAGGGAAGAACTGAGGGTTTAACACTATGAAGTTTGTTGTGACCCTGCAGGTTCCACTAGAACTGCCAACATTCACGGAGGAGACAGGTCAAAAGGGGGAAACAAACAAAGGCAGGACTGGGGCAGAGAGAGGGCCTAGAGGATAGAGTGACAGTGTGCAAACAAGTCAGCTTGTTCATTACCTGTATTCTGGCCGGGAACCCACCAGAAGCTCAGTGACTTTTTCTGAACAGAGAGGTGGAACAGCCAATCCTTTAATTTGGGTGATTAGAGCATGAGAAGACGTGGTGTGTAAGGAAGTGAGCACACTAAGAGAATTGGATAAAATAACAAAGGTGGAGGAAAAGAACCTAGGAAGAGACTTCAGAGAAAAAAGAATCGCATGCAGTTCTGCAATGAGAATAGTTGTAACAGAAGGAAGTGTACTTTAGGAGGAGGAGTCAGTGAACAGAATAGCAAATCCGACACCATGGCAAAATATGGGGCCGTCAGTAAAGATATGTGCGACACAAGAGTGGCTGGATATACTGTACAGTATGTTTGATAAAAAGGGAGTGACGTGTATCTGGGGGGAAGAGGAGACTTCGAACAAGGGAGAAAAGAAGGGCAGATCACAGCAGGAGAGAGAAGCCGAGATGGGAAGGAAACTGGACGAATTGGAAGAATAGGAGGAAAGGTGAAATCAATAATTTGAAGAAGAGTGGGGACCTGAAGGGGTAACGGTAGGAAGAGATGGGAGATCGAGTGAAAAGAGCGTTGGGGAAGGCTGGGAGGATGGAATAACCCATTTGTAGGAAACTGAAAGAGACATGAATAGGACCTAATAGTGAGAAGAGAACAATGATAAGGGAGGTGGGGAATGCCTGATTTGGCACAAAGACTTACAGTGGGAGTTGGCTGGAAAGCACCAATAGCTAAACGTAGACCAGCATGGTGAACGGAATCTAGCGTTGAAAAAGTGTGAGTGGAGGCAGAAGCCTTGGCATCCATAATCAAGATCAGAATGAATAAGAACAGAGTGAAGACGAAGAAGTGTGACACAATCAGCACCCCATGGAAGATGAGACAACATTTGCAGCAAAAGAAGACAGTGAAGAACAGAAGACTTGAGGGAAGAAATATACGCATTCTCAATAAACGAGAGTGAAATGCGAAGCCAAGAAAAGTATCAGAGGAGTGGTAGAGATGAGGGATGTTATACTGTATAGGTAAAGAGAAGGCTGCAGTATAGTTCACAAATGAGTAAACGTTACTGCACAGCACGGCTTCCACTAAGGCTCAGACCCTTTAGAAGTACCAGCTTAAAATGCTGGAAGGCTGAGCTTAAAATGCCGGAAGTCTGAGCTTAAATTTTGTTTTCGCTGGTTGCAATACATTATGCTCTGAACTTGCTGGTGCAGTTGCTGATTCCAGATCGTCATTTTTTGTTTATTTTTTGACACAGACATTCCGAATGACAAAAGGGAACGTTGCTGTGTCATGATGGATGGCAACGGAATGACTGCAATTGCGCACACATCGTACATTCATATATAGATGTACAAAAACTGCCCAACGGTTTCGAAGAACCGTTTTTCTTTGATCTGGGTCGATATTCACAGTTTGTCGTAAATTTGCCACATGTAGCTCAGAACTTCACAAATTATTATTTAAAATATAAATAATTAATATAAGGAATTTCCATGGGTTCTTTAATCATAAGTCTTATTGTGAACCTGTTAAAGCACAACTGTTAATTACTAACATTAATCATTAAGGTACACAGCTAACAATTCACACACACACACACACACACACCGCTCACTGGCTCAGTGGTAGCGTTCTCGCTTGCCATCTGCCAGACGGGAGTTCGCGCCTCGCTAAGGTTGCCAAAAGTTTCACTGACGAAGTGGGTGGTTACTGTCCCCCTTGAGCAAGGGGATGGGTGTGTGCCCTTAGATCGGACTATATGAGCTCTCAGCTCCCTTCTGGGAGGGTAAAAACTGACGATCACGACCATCAAGTGATCCTGACTGACCCGGTGAATTACACACACACACACACACACACACACACACACACACAGCAATAAAAGTTACAAAAAGAGCCTACACTATAAAAAGGGAAACTATCATGACCTAAAGAAGTACTTTTTGGAAATTGATTGGGAAAAGGAGCCTAGAGGACATGATTTAAATGCTATATATAAAAAATTCTGTGAACTTTATGAAATAGGAGTCCAGCAGTACATCCCACAGCACAAAGAAGCAGAAAAGAAAAGAAAGAAATGGTTCAATATAGAATGTAAAAAATCAAAAGAAAAAAGAGATTTGTTGTGGAACAGACACAGAAGACAGACTAGTGAAAGGGCATATAACAACCATAAACAGGCAAGAAACGATTATACAAGAATAAGGAAGGAAGCCCAAAATCAGTTTGAGGAGGATATCATAAATAAAAGCAGTGATCAGCTGAAGCTATTTTACAGCTACATCAGAAGCAAAACCAAAATAAAAGATAAAATACAATCGCATTTGTCTTCTTAGTATAATAGGAAAAGTGTATGGTAGGATACTTATAGACAGAGTTAGAGAAAGAACAGAGAAATTAGTTGGAGAAGAACAGGGAGGCTTTAGGAAGGGAAGAGGTTGTGTAGATCAGATATTCATTCTTAGATCTTTAGTGGAAAAGTTTCTAGAGAAGGGAAAGAAGTTGTATGCGGCTTTCATGGATTTGGAGAAAGCATATGACAGGGTGGATAGACAAGGATTGTGGAAAGTGTTAAGAATATATGGAGTAGATGGGAAGTTGTTGAATGCTGTGAAGAGTATGTACGATGGTGCGAAGGCTGCAGTGCGTGTGGATGGTGAACTAAGTGAATTTTTCTCTTTAAAAGTTGGTTTGAAACAAGGATGTGTCATGTCTCCATGGTTGTTCAATCTGTACATGGATGGGGTAATAAAAGAGGTACAAGGTAGGGTAGTGGATGTTGGAGTGGCCCTGGTGAGAGAGGATAGTGTTTGGAAACTCCCTGTACTGTTGTTTGCAGATGATACTGTGTTGTTGAGTGAAGACGAAGGGGAGCTGCAAGGCTTGGTGGATGAGTCTGAGAGAGTGTGTAAGAAACGGAACCTAAAGGTGAATGTAGGGAAGAGTAAAGTGATGGTCTTTGAGAGAGGTGAAGTTAGTGAATGCAGAGCGAGGTTAGATGGTGAGGAATTGGAAAATGTGAGTACGTTTAAGTATTTGGGTAGTGTGATGAGTAAGGATGGAGGTTTGGAGGGTGAAGTGCTTGAAAGGGTACAGCAGGGAAGAAAGGTTGCTGGTTCCTTGAAAGCAGTGATAAGAAACAGGGAAGTGAGCATGGAAGTGAAAAAGTTACTACATGACAGTATTGTGATACCAACTCTAACATACGGAAGTGAAGCTTGGACATTGTTGGAAGGACACAAGTCAAGATTGAGAGCAGTGGAAATGAGTTATTTAAGAGGAGCCTGTGGAGTCACGTGGAGAGACAGGCTGACGAATGAGGATATAAAGGAGCGTTGTGGTGTGGATGTGGATGTGATAGGAAGCGTTATGAGGAACACACTGAGGTGGTTTGGCCATGTGGTGAGGATGGAGGGCGAAAGACTGACGAAGAAAGTGTATGTGAGTGAGGTGGAGGGGGGAAGAGGGAGGGGGAGGCCGAGGATGAGATGGAGGGATGGGGTGGAGAGGTATATAAGAGAGGGGGGTGAGTTGGGAGCAGGGCAGTGAAATGGCAGGGGACAGGGCGACTTGGAGGCGATTTGTTTGTGGCCACCCCAAACGGGATTGAGGCGTCTGGCAATAGATAGATAGATAGATAGTAAATAAGAATTTCCAATCGGTTTTTACAGAAGAAAAAAATTTTTGAGAGGGACAATGTGGAACATACATGCCCACACATACTACCAGATATACAAATATCAGAAAAAGTAATACAGGAGGAGTTAAGTAAATCAGACAAAGGAAAAAGCAAATGGTCCTGATGAAATTTCATGTTGGGTGCTACATGAATGTGCAAATGAGTTAAGTAAACCATTATCTTTAATTTTCAAGAAATCCTTGAGACAAGGTAAACTACCTGATATTTGGAAGAAAGCAAACATTGTTCCCTTATTCAAGAAAGGAAATAGACAAAATCCACTCAACTACCGACCAGTATCACTAACCAGTGTTGTAGGCAAGGTATTAGAAAAGCTTATAAGAAAAGCTTGGGTAAATCATCTAGAAGAACACAATATGATAACAGAAAGACAGTTTGGTTTCAGAAAAGGAAAATCATGTGTTACTAAACTGTTGAGCTACTATGACAGAGTAACAGACACATTACAGGAAAGGAAAGGATGGGTGGACAGTATCTATTTTATGGAAACTGTACCATCAAGGAGGAATTCGAGGCAAATTATATTATTGGATGCAAGATTTTCTCATAAAAAGAGAAATGAGAACAGTACTAAGGGGAAATTACTCATCATGGAGAGAAGTGACTAACGGAGTTCCACAGGGCTCAGTGCTGACACCAATGATGTTATTAGTTTATATAAATGATGTAGACAGTAACATTGGAAATAAAAGCTATCTGAATGTGTTTACAGATGATGCAAAAATACAGGAGAATTACTAACACAGAGTCTTGTAAAGAGCTACAAGAAGAATTAAATAAACTACATGAATGAAGTAATACATGGCAATTGGAATTCAATGTGGACAAGTGTCATGTAATCAAGGTTGGTTAAAGTGGAAAAAGACCTTATTGGGATTATAAGTTAGGAAATAAAACCCTACACACATCAGAAAGAGAGAAGGACCTAGGTGTGATTATCAATAACAGACTATCTCCGACTGACTACATCAGTGAGAAGGTACGGAACATGTATACACTGCTTGCAAATATGAGAATAACGTTCACATACATAAATGAAGACATGCTAAGAAAGATAATAACATCATTCATCAGACTAACCCTGGAGTATGCATCAGTAGTCTGGAGTCCTCATCTCAAAAAACACATAGACAGGATTGAAAAAGTTCAAAGGGCCGCTACAAGATGGGTACGAACCTTAAGAGATCTAAGCTACGAAGAAAGACTAAAAAAACTGAATCTACCAACACTACAGGAGAGAAGGAAAAGAGGTGACATGATTATGCTATATAAATGCATATCCGGGAAGGAGAAAATAGACATAAATGATTACTTAACATATGGGGAGGCATCAGCAAGAGGACACTGCAAAAAACTGCATAAAAAGAGAGGTGATAAAGACATAAGGAAATTTAGTTTCCCAAATAGAGCAACTGATCAGTGGAATGCACTACCGAATGAAATAGTGTGTGCCAATACAATTCACACATTTAAGGATATGTACGATAAATATGGTTTAAAACACGGGACAGTACGAGCTTGACTCATTCCTATAAAGATCAGTTAGGTAAGAACAATTAGGTAAGAACACACACACACACACACACACACACACACACAGAGGGAGTCATCGGAGGTAGATGTCCATCATCAGCGATCCGTACCAGACCAACACGGCCAGTGGCATTACCAAAATTAGTATCTTTGAATGAGTCAAGCTCTGTACCAGGTTAGACTAAATGATTTTTCATTATTAAAAGGAAAAGAAATAATAAGTTTAAATAAGACTGGTTCAAACAGAACAAAGAACCATGATGCGCTGAGTCAGCTGGGTTTGTTTAGACTACAGCAACACAGGGAAAGTGTACATACTCTGTAAGGACATACTCTGTTCATTCAGTATTACAAAATGGATACATACTTCAGTAAAACAAATTTGGAAAAGAAAAGGGATAAAAGTAAAATGCAAAATGATGATTTCTACCAAGAACTGGTTGAAGTGGAGACTCACAATAGACTGGTTGAACGTGTACACAAACTAGAAATGGCTTTCAAAAATGAAATTGATGAAATAAAGAAGCAAATGCACTTGCAAAAGGAAGAGATAGAAAAACTAGGAAGGGAAGCCAATAAGAAAGACACAATCATCAGTGAACTAACAGTGGAATTGAGTACGCTTAGGAAGAAAGTGAGTGAAATGGCTAGTACAGTAGTCAATCATGAGAGTGTTATGGAAGAGTTCAAAAATAACACAGAGACAATTAGGCAAGCAAGCAGTCTTATGGACCAGAGCAGTGATAGTGAGGAGAAGATAACACAGGTGAATGAAGCTGTGCAAAGCTACAAAAATGATGTAGAAACCACGTATGCTGAAATGGTGAAAGTAAAGAAAGACTTAGAAACAAGGGTGGAGGAAAAAAGCAATAAAAAGGAAGTGAAAAGAATAATCCAAAACAATCCAAAGTTAGTCAGAGATTCAGTAGAGATAAATAAATCAATAGTAATCACTGGTATAGAAGAGGAAGAAGTTAAAAACAAGATCACTAGAGACAAAAAGGAGATGGCAAATGTAATGAGCTTACTGAAAGAAGTATCAGAGGAAATCTGTAGTAAAGACATAGAGGAACACAAAAGGTTAGGGAAATACGAGAAAAGCAAGACAAGACCTCTAAAGGTGACTTTCCAGAGTGTAAACACTGTGGAAGAGATACTAATAAATGCAAAGAATCTTATGGAAAAAGAGGAGTTCAAAAATGTATGGATAAAAAGATGCCTAACACAAGAGGAACTGGAATTACTGAAAGAGAAAAGGAAGGAAGCAAAAACAAAAAATGAGGGAAGATCAGAAGAGGAGAAGAAGAATTTTTTTTATAAAGTACCGTAATAGGATTGCAGGTATGAAAGTGGTACACAAACAGGATGGAAGAAAAAGGAGGAAGTTAATAGAACCATGTCATGACAAGTATATAAACAAGATGATAAAGTTGATGTACTCAAATGTGGATGGAATGGTATCTAAATTACTAGAGATGAATGACTATGTCAGAGAAAATGAACCACAAATAATATGCCTAACTGAGACAAAATTAACACCAAGGATATCCAATGACATACTAAACTTAGAGGAATACAATATATGGAGAAGAGACAGAAATTTAAAAAAAAGGGGAAGGAATTATAATATTAACTAAGAAAAATCTAAAAGTCAAGGAAATAAACCTAGATATACCATCACAAGTAGAACTGATTGCAGTAGAGATCGACACATCTGAAGGTAAAGTAATTGTAGCCAATTTGTACATGTCACCCAGATCAAACACATGGGAAAGAGACGAATATAAGGACCTGGCAGAAAGTACAATTCAGAGCATAAGATCATTGCTACATAAAATGGAAGAGAAATCGGAAAGAATTATACTAACTGGGGACTTCAATACAATAAATTGGAATACTCTAGATATAAATAGCCAAGACAGCTGTTGGGACCAAAAGCTCCTGGATCTCGTACAAGAGTTTTACTTAACGCAACATGTGAGGGAAACCACCAGAAAAAGAGGACTTGATGTACCTTCAGTGCTAGATCTAATATTTACTAGGCAAGAAAATGACATTGACAGTTTAATATATCACCCTCCACTCGGCAAAAGCGATCATGCAGTACTAAATTATAACTTCAGGATAGCATATGACATACTAACAGCAATGACAGTTACAAAAAGAGCCTAAACTATAAAAAGGGAAATTATCAAGACCTAACGAAGTATTTCTTAGAAGTTGATTGGGAAAATGAGCTTAGAGGACAAGACTTAAATGCTGTATATAAAAAATTTTGTGAATTTTATGAAATAGGAGTCCAGAAGTACATCCCACAGCACAAAGAAGCAGATAAGAAAATACAGAAATGGTTAAATACAGAATGTAAAAAATCAAAAGAAAGAAGAGATTTGTTGTGGAATAGATACAGAAGACACAATAGTGAAAGGGCGTATAATAATTACAAACAGGCAAGAAACGACTATACAAGAATAAGGAGGGAAGCCCAAAAACAGTTTGAGGAGGATATAATAAATAAAAGTAGTGATCAACCAAAGTTGTTTTACAGCTATATCAGAAGCAAAACCAAAGTAAAAGATATAATACAATCCATTACAGACGAGGGAATCACTTATACACAAGAGAAAGATATTTGTGAAGCACTAAATAAGAATTCCCAATTAGTTTTTACAGAAGAAAAAAATTTTGAGAGGGACTACGTGGAACACGCATGTCCACACATACTACCAGATATACAAATAGCAGAAAAAGTAATACAGGAGGAGTTAAGTAGATTAGACAGAGGAAAAGCAAGTGGTCCTGATGAAATTTCATGTTGGGTATTACGAGAATGTGCAAAGGAGTTAAGTAAACCATTATCTTTAATTTTCAAGAAATCCTTGAGTCGAGGGAAACTACCTGATATTTGGAAAAAAGCAAATATAGTCCCCTTATTCAAGAAAGGAAATAGACAAAATCCTCTCAACTACCGACCAGTATCACTGACCAGTGTTGTAAGCAAGGTATTAGAAAAACTTATAAGAAAAGCTTGGGTAAATCATCTAGAACACAGTATGATAACAGAAAGACAGTTTGGTTTCAGAAAAGGCAAATCATGTGTTACTAATCTGTTGAGCTACTATGACAGAGTAACAAACACAATACAGGAAAGGGAAGGATGGGTGGACAGTATCTATTTAGATTTCAAGAAAGCTTTTGACACAGTACCACACCAAAGACTTTTATGGAAATTGTACCATCAAGGAGGAATTCGAGGCAAACTGTTTTGTTGGATGCAAGACTTTCTCATAAAAAGAGAAATGAGGACAGTACTAAGAGGAAACTACTCATCATGGAAAGAAGTGACTAGCGGAGTACCACAGGGTTCGGTGCTAGCACCAATCATGTTTTTAGTGTATATAAATGATATAAACAGTAACACTGGAAATGAGAGCTATCTGAATATGTTTGCAGATGATGCAAAAATACAAAGGAGAATTACTAGCACAGACTCTTGTAGGGAGCTACAAGAAGAATTAAATAAACTTCATGAATGGAGTAGTACATGGCAAATGGAATTCAATGTGGACAAGTGTCATGTAATCAAGTTTGGTAAAAGTGGAAAAAGACCTGATTGGGATTATAAGTTAGGAAATAAAACCCTATACACATCAGAAAGAGAGAAAGACCTAGGTGTGATTATCAATAACAGACTATCTCCGGCTGACCACATCAGCGAGAAGGTACGGAACATGTATACACTGCTTGCAAATATGAGAATAGCATTCACATACATAAATGAAGACATGCTAAGAAGGATAATAACATCATTCATTAGACCAACCCTGGAATATGCATCAGTAGTCTGGAGTCCTCATCTCAAAAAGCATATAGACAAGATTGAAAAAGTTCAAAGGGCCGCTACAAGATGGATACCAAGCTTAAGGGACCTAAGCTACGAAGAAAGACTAAATAAACTGAATCTACCAACACTACAGGAGAGAAGGAAAAGAGGTGACATGATAATGCCATATAAGTGCATATCAGGAAAGGAGAAAATAGACATAAATGATTACTTAACATATGGAGAAGCATCAGCAAGAGGACACTGCAAAAAACTGCATAAGAAGAGAGGTGATAAAGACGTAAGGAAATTCAGTTTCCCAAACAGTGCAATTGATCAATGGAATGCACTACCGAATGAAATAGTGTGAGCCAAAACAATTCACAAATTTAAGGATATGTACAATAAATATGGTTTAAGACACGGGACAGTACGAGCTTGACTCATTCCTGTAAAGATACAATTAGGTAAGAACAATTAGGTAAGAACACGCACACACACACACAGTATTTTGAGGGTAATTAGCACAAGCAAACTATGTAAACAAACACTCACCTGGACATTCCAAAATCCCAAAATACAGTAAACTGAAGTGAGTTTTTACACATACACTTTGATCTCTGCCGAAAAGCTGACAAGAGACGAATATGCCAAAAGCATCTGTCCGTAAACCGGTTCAGACTGCCCCAGGTGATAGTCAACAGATGTAGACAGAACAAAAACTGATAAAAAGCTGCAGTTAAGGTACACACAGACTCAGTATTACTTAACCCGCCCCATCCCGACGTTTTCTAGGCAGTGGTACGCCCCAGTCCCGACATTTTTGGACCCCTTTTTTTTTTTGGCTCAAACATCCGCTTTTGGTGAGAAACATCGAAAATTCATAGAGAAATCGCTCACCTGAGGTTTAAAATACTCGATTTAGGTACGAGTACTTCCTTACCTGACTGGGTTTTCTAACAGGCTGGCACCAAAGAAAACGAGTTCTATGGGAGGGTAACTATTTTATCCACTCATAAACAGTATTTATTTATTTACTTGGTACGAATTTATATGTAGTACAAGAGTATATTGGTTTTCAAACAGTAATATAGGCATTATAAGCATTGTTTCACTCACTAACTCATCACCATTCATGACCTTTTTTTTCCCACATTACCTGATCGTCATATCTGACTGTTTCTTCCTCTAATGCTATGTAAACTTTGTCCTCCACATTGTCATCAATTGGGGAATCACTCTGGCCCTGAATGTCTTTATTGGCCAAGTCACTGGTAACAGGTGAATTGCCGAGACAATGGCGTGCAGGGGGGGGGAGAGGTTATGCGGTGTAAGGCACTGTCCCTGCTTGGCATCTTGTAGAGGAATAGAGGAAGGTGTCCCGTGTATACGTGCCAAAAATCACTCGCGAAATCACTCGCGAAAATTGAAAATTGTGCAAATTAGGGACCTTGCAATGTTGCTGCGTTAATTCACGTCGCCGGGACATGAGTGCACATCATGTGCGGACGTTAATTCATGTTGCCGGGACGGCGCGGGTTAATGGTCATTTTATACACAGCGTGGCACATGCAGTGATCTGATTTAAGGTGTACGCTCACGAATCTGGACGTACGACTGCATTTTTTGGATGTAATATACGGCCATACGTCCAATAATGGAAGCCCTGTGCACAGGACTTGGAGGTAGAAAAATGAAAGCCATGAGTACTAGCCCACGGGGAGGCATCAATGGCGGACTGAAAAAGGAACTGGAAATGTGGCAGTTTTTTTTTTAATGCAAAAAGAAGGAACCAAAGGCCAGGAGCCTGCAAATCGTTCCTTCCAAGAAAAAACAAAAACAATACAAAAGAGAGCCAAATTCAAGATCCGTTCTCTTCGAGATGCCTGGACATATTGCATTTGAAAGACTGGAGATCAAAGATAATAGGAAATACGGACAGAGGGAGACAGTTCCAGAGTTGACCTGTTGCATAAATGAAGGGCTAGGAGTAAAAGTTAACTCTTGCATTAGAGAGTTGGACAGAAAAGAGATGAGAGCTTGTTGCTAGGCGGGTGCTACGCACCCGACATAGAGGTGGAGGGATGCAAGCAGACAGTTCAGAGGAGCAATGACCATTGAAGTAGCAACAGAAAAGAGATAAAGATGCAACAGTGCGACGATGAGACAGAGGTTAAAGTGAGCCAGTAAGAGGAGGAGAGTTAATGAGATGAAAAGCCTTTGACTCAGCCCTATTGAGAAGAGTATGTTGGGAGCCTCCCCACACAAGAGGGTTGTATTGTACACAGGGGCTAATAAAACCCATGTATAAAGTCAACCACTGTGCAGGGGTAAAGAAGGTACGGAATCAACTTAGCACACCCAATCACTTGGAAGCAGATTTTACAAGAGATATAATATGATCTTTCCAAGATAAGTCCCGAGTGAATGAAACCCCAAGCATGTTCAAGGATGATGCAGGACTGAGCTGGATATTGTTAAGCTTTATTCAGTACTCTTTTGTAAGACTGTGTCAGCCTAATAGGTGTAAAAACTGAGTCTTTTATGCATTAAAAACAACAAGATTATATTTACCCCAGTCAGAGATACAAGTCAAGTCAGACATTAGATGTGCCTTAGCCTCGTCCCTAGTTTGTCAAAGTTACTGCTGAGATGGACGTTGCAGGAACCGAATGGAAAGGTGAAGGGTGGAATCATCAGTGTACGAGTGGATAGGGTTAGATGTAGAGCTTAGAAGGTCACTGATGAATAAAAGGAAGAGAGTTGGTGATAAGACAGAGCCCTGAGGAACACCACTGTTGATAGATCTAGAAGAACAATGGCCGTCTACAACAGTGGCTATAGAACGACCAGAAAGGAAGCTAGAGAGTTGGTGATAGGACAGAGCCCTGAGGAACACTACTGTTGATAGATCTAGGAGGAGAACAATGGCCGTCTACAACAGCAGCTACAGAACGACCAGAAAGGAAGCTACAGTATAGATGAAAGCACAGATAGAAGGATAGAAACCGTAAGAGGGCAGCTTGGGAATTAAAGATTTATGCCAAACTCGATCGAAAGCCTTTGAGATGTCAAGTGCAATTGCAAAGCTTTCGCCAAACTCCCGAAAGGAGGATGACCAGGAGTCTGGAAGGTAGGTGACAAGATCACCAGTGGAGCGTCCCTGATGGAACCCATACTGATGATCTGAAAGAAGGTTGTGATAGGAAAGATGCTTTAAAATTTTTCTGTTAAGAATTGACTGAAAAACTTTTGAGACACAGGATGTTAAAGCAATTGGACGACAGTTAGAGAGTTGGGAATGGTCACCCTTCTTTGGGACTGCCTAAATGAGAGAGAACTTCCAGCAAGAAGAAAAGATACAAGTTGACAGAAAAAGGCGAAAGAGTTTACACAGGAAGGGTGTAAGCACAGAAGACTGGTTCTTGAGGACAACAGGAGGGACTCCATCAGGCCCATATGCCTTGTTTGTACTGAGGCCAGTGATGGAAGAAAAAACATCAGCTGAAGAAATTTTAATGTCAGCCATGAGGAAGTCAGAGGGGGGAAGTGATGGAGGAACAGCACCGGAATAGTCTAAGGTGGAATTGGAGGAGAAAGTCTGAGCAAAGAGATCTGCTTTATCAATAGAAGAAATAGCTACAGAACCATCAGAGTAGAAAAGAGGAGAGAAGGATGATGAGGTAAAGTTGTTAGAAAGGTTGTTGGCAAGGTGCCAGAAGGAGCGGGAAGAATTCGAGTTGGAGAGTTGAGAAAATTTAGTACGGATGAAATTTTTACCGGAGCGAAGAACAGACTTAGCTCGCTTCCTGGCAGAAATATAAAAAAGATGTCTTTCGGGGATGGGTTGGCTCCGGTACCTTTTATAGGCCCTCTCCTTGTTGCAGACAGCATTAGAACAAGTGTGATTATGCCAAGGCTTTCTTACATTAGTCAAAGCAATATGAGAAAGGAATGTATGTTTTCATGTAACCTCCGACCATGGAAGGAATAATCATTCCAAGGAAAAGCAAAGCAGTACTGCTTGAGGGCCTCCCAACCTGCAGCTCCAAAGTGCCACAGGCAATGTTTCTTTGGAGGGTCCACAGGCCACACCGGAGCGGTAGGAAAGGTTAAGGTAATAAGGTTGTGATTGGAGGAGCCCAACGGAGAAAAAAGATTAAGAGTGTAAGCAGCAGGATTAGTTGTAAGGAAGAGGTCAACTATGTTGGAACTCTCTCCAAGGTGGTTAGGGATATGGGTAGGGTGCTGTACAAGGTGCTCTAGGTCATTAAGGATAGAAAAGATGTAGGCTTGTTCACCAGGTAGATTAGTGAAAGGAGAGGAAAGCCAAACGTGGTAGTGAACAATGAAATCTCCTAGAATGGAGATCTCAGAGAAAGGAGAAATGGATAGAATGTGTTCCATAGTAGAAGGAACATAGTTGAATAATATTTGATAGTTGAATTAGGGGATAAGTAAACAGCGTAGATATATTTAGTCAGAATGACAGGAAAGCCGAAGCCAGAGTGTAGAGATTTCAGAGGAATCAAGTTCAGGAACATGAGAGCAAGATAAGTCATTACGTATATATACACAACAGCCACCTTTGGTTTTGAAATGAGTATAGAGAAAGTAGGAGGATACAGAAAAGGGTTTGCTGTCAGTTGCCTCAGACAGCTGGGCCCCAGTTAGGAAAAGAAGGTGAGGTTTAGAGGAGGAGAGGCGGTGCTCAACAGAGCGAAAGTTAGAGGAAAGACCACGAATGCTGCAGAAATGAGGGAGTCATGGGGGAGAGATAGTAGCAGAATGGATGTGGAAGATGTGCAGATTGCCCTGGGAGGAAGGTAGAGTCCTGGAGGATTGGAAGTCAGGTATAATTATTCCCTTGTACCAAGGAAAAGGGGAAAAAGAAGTGTGTGGTAATTATAGGGGCATTTGTCTTCTTAGTATAATAGGAAAAGTGTATGGTAGGATACTTATTGACAGAGTTAGAGAAAGAACAGAGGAATTAGTTGGAGAAGACCAGGGAGGCTTTAGGAAGGGAAGAGGTTGTGTAGATCAGATATTCATTCTTAGATCTTTAGTGGAAAAGTTTCTAGAGAAGGGAAAGAACTTGTATGCGGCTTTCATGGATTTGGAGAAAGCATATGACAGGGTGGATAGACAAGGATTGTGGAAAGTATTAAGAGTATATGGAGTAGATGGGAAGTTGTTGAATGCTGTGAAGAGTATGTATGATGGTGCGAAGGCTGCAGTGTGTGGATGGTGAACTGAGTGAATTTTTCTCTTTGTGTTGAAACAGGGATGTGTCATGTCTCCATGCTTGTTCAATCTGTACATGGATGGGGTAATAAAAGAGGTACAAGGTAGGGTAGTGGATGTTGGAGTGGCCCTGGTGAGAGAGGGTAGTGTTTGGAAACTCTCTGTACTGTTGTTTACAGATGATACTGTGTTGTTGAGTGAAGACGAAGGGGAGCTGCAAGGCTTGGTGGATGAGTTTGGGAGAGTGTGTAAGAAACGGATTATAAAGGTGAATGTAGGGAAGAGTAAAGTGATGGTCTTTGACAGAGGTGAAGTCAGTGAATGTACAGTGAGGTTGGATGGTGAGGAATTGGAAAATGTGAGTACATTTAAGTACTTGGGTAGTGTGATGAGTAAGGATGGAGGTTAGGAGGGTGAAGTGCTTGAAAGGGTACAGCAGGGAAGAAAGGTTGCTGGTTCCTTGAAAGCAGTGATAAGAAACAAGGAAGTAAGCGTGGAAGTGAAAAAGTTACTACATGACAGTATTGTGATACCAACTCTAACGTATGGAAGTGAAGCTTGGATGTTGTTGGAAGGACACAAGTCAAGAGTGAGAGCAGTGGAAATGAGTTATTAAAGAGGAGCCTGTGGAGTCACATTGAGAGACAGGCTGACAAATGAGGATATAAAGGAGCGTTGTGGTGTGGATGTGATAGGAAGCGTTAGGAGGAATACACTGAGGTGGTTTGGCCATGTGGAGAGGATGGAGGGTGAGACACTGACGAGGAGAGTGTATGTGAGTGAGGTGGAGGGTGAGAGAGGGAGGGGGAGGCCGAGGATGAGATGGAGGGATGGGGTGGAGAGGTATATGAGAGAGGGGGGTGTGAGTTGGGGGCAGGGTAGTGAAATGGCGGGGGACAGGGCGACATGGAGGCGATTTGTTTGTGGCCACCCCAAACGGGATTGAGGCGTCTGGCAATAGATAGAGACTGATAGATAGAATACTGAAATGGACCAAACTGGATCTTGAATGAATGAACTGGAGCCAACCAATATAGTCAGCTACTAGTAGCATGTAGTGAATGAAAATTACAAATAATTATCCAGCAATGATCCTAAAATGCTTTATGAAGTTATAGCCCTTTGGTTCTAAATTAAAAAATTAGTCTAGGCATACATAATTTCTTTCCACAGGAAACTAATGAAAATAACCTATTCTACAGCTTGCATTACAAAACTGCAAATAGCCTATATTAGTTTTGGTTTTAAATGTTCTTTAGCCCTGTCAGGAAACTTGGTCTGTACACCCCTATTACCTCTCCCAATTCTGGCCCAGCCAGATAATTATTTCCCCTGGCTGAAAGTAGTTTATACTTTTTGTTACAGAACGGGAACTAATACAGATACTAATTATTGTTTTGTCACTTTGGAACGTCAAAAGGTGTAGCTTTCTTTTGTTCTGGGCTGTAAATTTGTAAACTTATAAATTGTTGTAGAAATAAACGTGTGATTACTATATTGTGTTCATTCACAAAGAAGTTGGAAATTTCTGAGAAAGTAAAATATCATTACTGTATATTAAATACACCCTTTTTTCTGTTTGCCTTACAATAATCCCTGTAATAACCAGACGTCCAATTCCTGGACACCACAGTTTCCGGACATTTTGGGTCCGGGCCCTTGGAACCCCCTAATGGCCAAAAAATGTAAAAGAGAGAGGAAAAAAAACTGACATTTCTTCAACCGTACTCTGAACTTGGTGCACGGCACTGAGCAGCTGTATTTTTGCGTGTAGTACAGGGGCCCGCTGCTTCCTCCCCTCCCCAGTTCCCGCCTAACTACAATCGTGATTAGACACTCGTTGCAATGGCTGGCACACGTGCTCATTTTTGTGAATAAACAGTGAATATACTGCAATTCCTCGCCAATAGACCACATGGGAATTTACAGTGTTGTGCAGTGTTAAGAAATTGGAATTTAGAGTGCACTGGATTAAGCGCACAGTGCAAACTGACGTGTTGCAACTGGCATGGCACAAGTAAGAACAGAATACACAGTGTTAAACAGTTATAATTCACAGTGCTAAGGATTAATTGCTGCACGACACTGGATTACTGTACGTGCTTCAAGAGCATTTTCACCACTGCTAGAGCCTTAGAGGAGGCGGGTTAATCGTCGTAATGGCCACGGACGTGTTGTAAGTACTCTGTACAGTGCAAAATATTTTCCAGACTCACTTCTAATTCTTCATTCTTTGGTTCCTTTTCTTTTATTTCATGGTTTCTCTCCCTTATTTGTGTGATTAGGGTTTTAAATACGTGCTATGTATGTCTGGTAGGGAGTTATGTAGGTGATTTTCTGGGTCAGACTGGGTTAGGATCCATAAGTACCTGTCCAGGAGGCATTTTCCCAATTCCTGGACAAACCCAACTTCTGGACATGCCTTTGGCTCTAATACATTGGTTACTGGGGGATTACTGTATTCTGCATTATGTTATCAAATTTCTCATAATATATACAGTATAGTGTATGGAGCACATGAAAATTTGCTATAGTACAATTTTCCAGTTCCAATCAAAGCGAGATTTATTGTAATATATTAGCCACAAAATGTAGTATTGTCACTTGTAACTTGCACCAGCATGACACATGTTTATATTTAGGCACACAATTGCCAGACATACGAGCCTATAAATCATATGAAAGCAAACTATACGCCTTTTCTTTCTTACATATGTAGGCTAAACGTGAGTGGGGTAAGTAGATCATATGCGTCAAATGCCAATGAAAACCATGAGAGGGTTAAAACCTTTCCAATATCTTTTAGTGACTTAGCTGTGGTTGTCCTACAGCAAGCTCAGTCAAAAAAAAAAAAAAAAAAAAAAAAACCATAAAGCAGGTTAGCTGAGTCAAGGACCCTAGGTTAAGACAGCAATATTATATAGAAGTTCTGATGCCAAAAATTCTGAGAAAACAAATTAAGGGATTTTTACATACCGTATTACACCTGTACAGTTATTAATTCACTGTATGGCAAGACATTGTGTATTATCGTGGACTGTGCTTTATTTTTCCTTACAAATACAGAGGAAGCGCCGTACATTAAAGTCACTTCCTATGCCCCCAGACCCCACCTATAGGGCAATGGGTTATGAGACATGGTAAATGTACCGCACTATTTTGGGAACAATAACTGCAAATCCACCAAAATACACAAGAAACTACAGTACAACAAGATGACAGTTATGCAGTGATTCAGGCTGTTTTCTTACTAACTTACGTTCCTAAGGAAAAGTAATTTTAGTATTGGTACCATATACATATTCCTAAAATGGCATTGGAACTGTACTTTGAAGGTTTCTGAAACATTATCATTCTAAAATCACACAACACTGTGAAAACCATTGCTTGGAATGGAGAAGCATGGAGGTGGAAAGACATTTTCAAAAGATGTAACAACTTGTTCGTTAATTCACAGACGCTGTATTCTGTCAGAGACGCATTTACCACCAATAATTCATCTGGCTGCATGGAGACAGGCGGCATAGAGGAATTACAAAAACTTCCACTGGGTAAGTTTTCCCCAGTCCCTGCCTTCACTAGGGCCTATTGCCTAATGGGTAATGTAAAATGTAAACCCATATGCTTACAGGTATTGATATTAATTTTGGAAAATTTGCATATTATGCCCACACACTTTTCATATTTGTTATAGCAGCTGGCACTGGTGTTTCTGTTATTTTCTTTTGTTTTTACAACTAACTTATTAATGCACAGAATATTATGTTTTTCTCTAAATAATGATGTTATTCTGTCCTAACAATAATAATTTGGACCTGGGTTCAGTAATGGTTTGCCTGCATTGTGTTAGGGTTTCCTTGCAGTGAATTACAGTTTTCCTGCAGTGAGACTGAATGGGTTAGGTAGGATGTGGTTACGATACAGGTTAGCAAAATAGTGCACAGTGATTAAGTTACAACACTTCATATTCTGCAAAATCTAAGACATACTATTTGTGAACATTTTAAAATAAAAATATTTAAACCCGCTATACGCACCAATCAAAAAAATAAATAAAAGGTCCTGTTAATACTGTCTTCATATTTGAATGAGAAAGCCATACAATAAAGTAAAAACCAGGAAATCTAACCACATCCTACCTAACCCATTCAGTCTCACTGCAGGAAAACTAATTCACTGCAGGGAAACCCTAACTCAATGCAGGAAAACCATTACTGAACCCAGGTCCAAATTATTATTGTTAGGAGATATAATAACATCATTATCTAGGGAAAAACATTATATTCTGTACATTAACAAGTTAGTTGTTAAAAGAAAATAAAAGACCTACCAGTGCCAGCTGCTATAATAAATATAAAGTGTGGGCATAATATGCAAATTTTCCAAAATTAATATTAATACCTGTTAGCATATGGGTTTACATTTTACATTACCCATTAGGTAATAGGCGCTAGTGAAGGCAGGGACTGGGGAAAACTTACCCAGTGGAATTTCTTTGAATTCCCCTATGCCGCCTGTCTCCATGCAGCCAGATGAATTATTGGTGGTAAATGCGTCTCTGACAGAATACAGCGTCGGTGAATTATTGCACAAGTTGTAGCGTCTTCTGAAAATGTCTTTTCACCTCCATGCTTCTCCATTCCAAGCAATGGTTTTCACATGGACAAAGTTGTGTGAATTTTGAATGATAATGTTTCTGAAACCTTCAAAGTACAGTTGCAATGCCATTTTAGAAATATGCCATAGGAATATGTTATAGTGGCAGAAGTTAGTCGTCTCGCGAACTTCGTCCAGACGCCCAAGGGATTTGTTTACAAACTCAGCTGATGGGGCATTCATTAGTCAGTATACAAAATATTTAAATAATTATCAAAATATTATGATACCTCAAAAATACAGTAGTAATAAAGGTCTGAGATAACACTATTTACTAAAATAACAAACATTAATGTTATGATTTACGAGATGATTAATAAATTTAAGTGTAAACGAATTTCTATTCGAATGACGGGACTCGGACGTACACTTGTCAGTGCAAAGATGATAAAGCTTATTGTACTTGTCATTAAATATTTACGACAAGCGAATCTGCTGACAAAAGGCCGTTCTTATGTGAAGGAATGGTACACATAGCAACTGTCTTTTACGCACTGACGTTGTAATATAGGTGTCACCGGCGTAACATTTTGACAAAGCATTTCGTCAATAGGACTTTTTTGCTTGGTGCTTTTCATGTACTGTAGGGAATGTGTTTGCTGCTACACATGTACTGTAGGCAATGGATAGGCTACATGTAAATAAATCGATATATAAATCTATTACATGGCATGTAGTGGGAGGTGATTGGCCGTCGGAGGTATTGAGACAAAGAAACAGGCCCCCCGGAGTGGTGAGTGCAAGGTGGGGGGTCGGGTAGGCCTGGGGGTGGAGGAGCGTTTGTGTTGTCAGTTGTTGTGGAGCGGTACAGTGTTACAGGCAGGTACTGGCCAATTAACTACCACACTACAATGACGGATTTGTCATTTGTTCCTTGCTATCTATATCCACACAGTTTTATTCACCTTTGAAGAGGCATTTTGAATGGCAGAGGTTAGATACAACCTTCAATTCCTCCTTCAGTAAAAGATGTCTTCCTAATGCTAAATACAGTCATTTAGAGCCAACAAGAATTAACACAGACAGTACTGTATTGAAGGAGTTAACACTGATATTACAAGAATTAACACACACATTGAAATAAATAACACCAATATTAGACGAATTAACAGAGACATAAATAGTTAACACTGATATTTCAAGAATTAACACAGACACATAAATAGTTAACACTGATATTACAAGAATTAACACAGACATAAATAGTTAACACTGATATTACAAGAATTAACACAGACATAAATAGTTAACACTGATATTACAAGAATTAACACAGACACATTAATAGTTAACACTGATATTACAAGAATTAACACAGACATAAATAGTTAACACTGATATTACAAGAATTAACACAGACACATTAATAGTTAACACTGATATTACAAGAATTAACACAGACACATAAATAGTTAACACTGATATTACAAGAATTAACACAGACACATAAATAGTTAACACTGATATTACAAGAATTAACACAGACACATAAATAGTTAACACTGATATTACAAGAATTAACACAGACACATAAATAGTTAACACTGATATTACAAGAATTAACACAGACACATAAATAGTTAACACTGATATTACAAGAATTAACACAGACACATAAATAGTTAACACTGATATTACAAGAATTAACACAGACACATAAATAGTTAACACTGATATTACAAGAATTAACACAGACACATAAATAGTTAACACTGATATTACAAGAATTAACACAGACACATAAATAGTTAACACTGATATTACAAGAATTAACACAGACACATAAATAGTTAACACTGATATAAAAAGAGGTTACAGTCCAGCCACACTGTGTTATTGTTTTGAGAACAATATACACAAGAACAATATGTATTTTGTAGGATTGTTCATGCTGTAGTGTCACTTTATTTATCAGTTGGTACAGTATTAATGTTACAGGTAATTCAGTTCTGTATAAACTCTTAAATATGTTGCCTTTGTACGTGGTCAGTGTATGTAGTTATTTATCTGTGGACAGTTGGTCTTAGCATCATAGTTGTGACATGTGAAGGTGTGAGATGTAGCAGGAATGCTGGGCCTCAGCTAACACATTGTCTAGGTCATGTCCAGAGTGGGCTACATATCAGAAAAAGACTTCACCCGCACGAATCCCTGCCTCCCTAATCCATACCTTACTTTTATGCTGCCTTTAGTTCTTTCTCCTTAACCTGACCCACAGTTTTATCCTTTTAGAAAAAAAAAAAAATGCTATGGCTCCACACCCTTTCCATAGCACTTATTCGTGACTAGCACCATATTCTAATGTTAATTAGGGTCTTAAAACTTATCATTCAAGATGGAGAGAAGACAGCTTAATGTCAAGTTAGAGTAAATAAATTATAGTGTACTATCAGCCTTGTATTAGACAACAGTACCACCACCAGGTAATGCAAGTCTGTGTTGCCAGTTTAACTTCAACTGTTTTACAAACTGTGTCTTTCCTTGGTGGTGTCATTTTAGACGTGCACATAGCAGAGGGAGTGTCAGCAGCAGCCCTCCAGCCCCTGCCACACGTCACAGGTTTGTGGGTCTACCTGAGTGACGTGGGTGAGGGCGGGCAGCAGCGAGCCGCTCAGGTGGCACAACACCTCCAACCACCATCAGGGTCAGTACTGACGCCTACAGTCACCTCTCTCTTACATTTTACACACTTCATACCCACTTCTTACACACATATATACAATCCCTGTTTTCTTATTGTACACATTCATATACCTGCACACCTGCATTTACACACACACACACACACACACACACAAGCTTAGATACACATACACTCCCTGCTTCAGACACTCTACTCTTCAGAAACACGCTGCTTCTTTACGCACATATGTACAGTTCAGCACAAACACACACACACACACACGTACAAGAGTGGGGGCCTTTCAGCAACACCATAAACATCCTTGGTCACCGACAGGACTCGAATGCACTCCTATGCCTTTTGGGGGAGGGGGGGGGGACGCGCTAACCGGTTACACCACAGCATCATCCACCATACTTTACCTGTCGGCTGGAAGGTGTACAGTACCTGAGTAGTGCTGCACACCTGCTATACATACATACATACATACATACATATTCATATACATACATACCCATGAGTTTAAATGGAACGTACACTAACTTTTTACGTACACCTTTCAAATGAAACCACACACACACACACACACACACACACACACACACACACACACACACACACACACACACACACACACACACACACACTGGCTTACAAAGCAGTAGTTGGAGTAAAGCATTAAAGAGCAACAAATGGTAAATGGGTGCAGCAGTTCCTAATGTCAGTGTCAATTCTGCTGCAAATACTGGTAAAGGAGTGAGTGGCGTCACACTGACTGAACTGAGCACAAGGGATGGAAGAAAAAGATAAAGCAAGAGGGGAAGAGGAAGAACAAAGAGGAGGGTAAGAACGAGAGGAGGAAGAAGTTAATGATGCTAATGGTATATTTTAGTACACAAAGTGGCTCACATACAAGTGTAGCCTACACTTGGGCAGTCACCACAAACAGATTATGTCATCCGAGTTACACGGTTTAAAGTGTGGCCTCTCTCTCTCTCTCTCTCTCTCTCTCTCTCTCTCTCTCTCTCTCTCTCTCATATACTTCGTGTAGACATTATAATCCTAATTGTGCAGCAGTTTGTTATCATGTGTTTGGAGGCAGGAACTTGCTTTGGATGAGGTAGACCAACCCAACCCCGCCCGGGAGCCACCTTACTAAATAAGCTGGTGAAAATGGCCCGGTTTGGTCCAGTTAGGCCATGGCTGGGTCTAGGTTAGGTTAGGGTGTGTTAGGTTTGGTCTGAGTGTATTAGGTAACTCTGCCATTATGTATCGGCAAGAACACATGCACGTGGATATATTGTGAATACTGACACATGACAAGGAACAACATTCCTCACCAATGTATTAATTAGGCTGGCAATCTTGACTGGCTGCATTTATGCGTTAATTTATCCCCAATAAAATAATCCTTAGTTACCATGAGAAGTATAGCTGGTTGTGAGTCTGTGTGTGAGATGCTACATACACCACATACATATGTTGTATGTGCTGACACAGGTTGTTGTCAGATGGTACATACACCACATACATATGTTGTATGTGCTGACACAGGCTGTTGTCAGATGGTACATACACCACATACATATGTTGTATGTGCTGACACAGGTTGTTGTCAGATGGTACATACACCACATACATATGTTGTATGTGCTGACACAGGTTGTTATCAGATGGTACATACACCACATACATATGTTGTATGTGCTGACACAGGTTGTTGTCAGATGGTACATACACCACATACATATGTTGTATGTGCTGACACAGGTTGTTGTCAGATGGTACATACACCACATACATATGTTGTATGTGCTGACACAGGTTGATGGTAACTGGAGGAAGCAAAACACAGGTTAGGCTATTATCTCCTTCTTCCCTCCCTCACAATAGAAGCAGATTTTTAACTAAAGTCTTACTACACCATTAATGGCAAAAGTGCCTTGGACAAATAAAAAGGAATGTATTCTACGTTATATGTAATATAGTCTAGGGATTTACATCACCACATTTTATCCCATTTCTTTGGCTAACACTCGTGAACTGACAATAAATGTGGCCATTACAGACAAACAAAATATATATGCATAATGCATCGTTGCCACAAAATGAATGCAGAGAATACCACAGTCAGTGACAACAAATAGTTTGTCTTTACTTTGCCAACAAACTACGCTTTGAGAAACTGACATTTCTTGTTGGAACATTTAGGCAACAACAATGCTCCCTGTTGGCGGTTGGCCTTCCATATGGTGCACTTAATATTTACAGTTATTTGACATACAAATTAATAATAATAATAATAATAATAATAATAAAAATGATGGTGAGGTGGGGAGAACATTTTCTATATTGCTTAGAAATTTAAACATTGCCGATCGCACCAACGGACTTCATATCGTGCATTCATTATTGCTTCATACTTATCAGTATATAATAAATACAAAATAGAAACAAGAAAAAATGAAGTATTTCACGTCATGATAGGCTAATAAAAATAACCAGTAACTAATTGCTTTAAAATGTGACTGTTTTGAGTTCATGCCAGTTCACTTGACATCATGCTAACTTAGCCACTTGCGAGTTTTGGCACACGAGCGTTCAAAATATCCATTGATAATGTTAGTAGTACTAGCACAAATTGTGTTTATAAATAAATAGCATGTGAAAATTGCTTTGAAATAATACGAAGCACTTGCTGAATAATGCTATGCTTCGATTTTGCCAGATATAAGGAAAGTACTGTATCGAAGACCGTCCATCTTTTCACAGTAAGAAATTGCTCAATATTTTCCTTATTTACGGCTAAATCGAGCCAACTTGTTCAACAAGTATTTGATATTCAAGTAAAGCAATTTTCACATGATATTTATCTGTTATAACCAGGATTTGTGTTGATGCCACAAAAACGATCACTGCCAATATTTCAACTTGCTTGTAGGTCAACACTGGTAACTGGGCAGTTGAAGATACTTTATCTTTATGTCATAATTATACATCCACTTATTGTTATTATTAAAGATGTATTCATAACATTTGACAGGAAAGGCCAAAACCAGAAATATCTCCACTCATGTATTGCTTACAAAATTCAACCCTGTCCAGTTAGCGCCAAGGGACGTTACATGGAGCCAAATTCACACACACACACACACACACACACACACACACACACACACACACACACAAACACACACACACACACACACACACACACACACACACACACACACACACACACACACACACACACGGCATCGTCGGAGGAAGACGTCCATTACCGGCGCTCCATACCAGCTCAACACGGCCAGAGGCATTACCTAAATAAGTATCTTTGAATGAGTCAAGCTCTGTACCAGGTTAGACTAAATGATTTTTCATTATTAAAAGGAAAAGAAATCTATCTATCTATAGCCCGACGCCCTTAATCCCGCAAAGGGTGGCCACAGACAAAACGCCTCCAAGTCACTCTGTCACCCACCATTTGACTCCCCTCCCCCCAACTCACCCCCCCCTCCCTCATATACCTGTCAACTCCATCCCTCCACCTCATCCTCGGTCTACCCCTCCCTCTCCCTCCCTCCACCTCACCTACATACACCCTCTTAGTCAGTCTTTCATTCTCCATTCTCTCCACATGTCCAAACCACCTCAGTGTATTTCTCCTAATCTTTTCAACCACATCCACATCTACCCCACAACGTTCCTTCACTTCTTCATTCGTCAACCTGTCCCTCCACGTCACTCCACATGCTCCTCTCAAGTAACTCATTTCCACTGCTCTCACTCTTGACTTGTTCCCTTCTTGCAAGGTCCACGCCTCGCTTCCATACGTCAGGGTAGGGATCACAATACCATCATGCAGTGACTTCTTAACTTCCATACTCACCTCCCTATTTCTCATCACTGCTTTCAGTGTACCAACAACCTTTCTTCCCTGCTGTACCCTTTCACGTACTTCATCCCCCAAAGTTCCATCCTTACTCATCACACTACCCAAGTACTTGAATGCACTCACATTCTCCATATCCTCACCATCCAACCTCACTGCACACTCTGTGACTTCATTCCTCTCAAACACCATAACTTTACTTTTGTTTACATTAACTTTCAGCTTCCTCCTCCTACACACTGTCCCAAATTCATTCACCAAACCTTGCAACTCCCATTCATCTTCACTCAACAAAACTGTATCATCAGCAAACAGCAACACCGGAAGCTTCCAAATCTCACCCTCATTCATTAGGGCCACCCCCACATCCACTGCCCTACCTTGCACCTCCTTTACAACCCCATCCATATATATATTAAACAGCCATGGAGACATCACACACCCCTGTTTCAGTCCCACATTGAGATCAAAGAACTCACTCAGCTCACCATCCACTCGCACCATAGCCCTAGCTCCCTCGTACATACTCTTCACAGCACTCAACAATTTCCCCTCCACTCCATATATCCTTAATACCTTCCACATACCTTGCCTATCTATTCTGTCATAAGCTTTCTCCAAGTCCATGAAGGCAGCATACACTTTCCTTCCCTTCTCTAGATACTTCTCCACTAAACTTCTTAGAACAAATATCTGATCTACACACCCTTTACCCTTCCTAAATCCCCCTTGTTCTTCTCCAACTAGCTCCTCTGTCATATGCCTAACCCTATCAATGAGTATTCTACCTTATATTTTACCAGTCACACTAAGAAGGCAAATACCCCTATGGTTACCACTTACTTCTCTCTCCCCTTTTCCTTTGTACAGAGGAACAATTATACCTGATTTCCAGTCCTCTGGAACTCTTCCCTCTTCCCAAGCCAATCTACACAACTTCCATATCCACTCCACAACAATCTCACCCCCATACTTAAGCATTTCACCACACACTCCATCAATTCCTGGGGCCTTTCCCAGCTTAATCTTCTTCATCGCTTCCACTACTTCCGACCTACTGATCTCTTCCTCCCTCCTCTCATCTCTTCTTCTCCCAGCCATTCCCCAACCACTTATACTCACACTGCTCTCACTCTCTACATTCAACAAATCCTCAAAGTGCTCCTTCCATCTCCTCAATTTCTCTCTCTTCTCCACCAACAATCTATTATTCCTATCTTTCACTCCCCTACTATTTCCCCTTTCACACTGCCTTACTTTCTTTACCTCCTTCCAAAACAATTTCTTACTCTCCCTCCATTTCACACTCAGATTCCTCCCAAACTCTTCATCCACTTTCTTCTTACTCTCCTTCACCAGTCTCTTAACCTCCCTTCTCCTGCTCACATATACCTCTCTCTTCTCTCTCTCATCTTCTCCCCTACCTCTACTCTCCAACCATTCACCATATGCCTTCTTCTTTTGTTCCACAGCTCGTTTCACCTCATCATTCCACCATGCTGTCCCTTGCACACCCTTGCATCTCCTCCTTACTCCACAAACCGCCTCACACGCTGCGCCTGTTTCTTCTGTGAATATCTTACGTACGTCTTCCACCCCTTCCATCTACTCTAGCTCATACCTTCCCAATCTTTCTTCCACTATGCTCTTATACTCTGTCCTTTTCTCACTATCTTGCAATTTTTCCACTCTTCTCACAGGAGCTGCTTCCTCCTGTCTTCCCCTTCGTCTCCTCAACCACTTTCTTTGCAGCTCTACCTTGGCCATCACTAAGTGATGGTCCGAGACTCCATTCCCCCACCCTCTCCACACTCTTGCATCCAACACTTGTCTTCTCATTCCCTCATCCACACACACGTAGTCTATCATTGCCTTTCGTTCAACAAGTTCACCATCCATCCTCCTCATTACTCTCCATGTATACTGGTGGATCATCTTATGACGGAAGTAGGTGTTGGCTATTGCCAACCCCTTACCAGCACAGATGTCCACCAAAACACTACCATTCCCATCTACTTCAGCTGGTACACCCCACTGACCAACCACTCCATCCACTCGTACATTCCCAACTTTGCCATTCATGTCTCCAATCAACAGCACTCTCTCGCTCCTCTCAAACTTGTCCATACATGCTTCTACTCTCGCCCAAAACTCATCTTTCACTCTTGCCACTCGATCCTCTGTCGGCGCATACAAACATACAATCGCCCATGCTTGTATACCTACTTTCATCCTCACCCATACAATCCTTGCACCCACTGTTCCATACTCTCTTATATTCTCCTTCCACTTCTTGCTTATCATCAGACATACTCCCTCTCTTGCCCTCTCATTCTCACTGACTCCCGCACATATACCTACACCGTATTCCCATTCTCTCATCCTTTCACTTTACCATTTAGTTTCAGTCAATCCACATATATCCACTTTTGTTTAAATAAGACTGGTTCAAACAACAAAGAACCACGATGCGTTGAGTCAGCTGGGTTTGTTTATACTACAGCAACACGGGGAAAGCGTGCATACTTTGTAAGTACACACTCTGTTCATTTAGTATTACAAAATGGATCCATACTTCAGTAAAACAAATTTGAAAAAGAAAAGGGATAAAAGTAAAAAGCAAAATGATGATTTCTACCAAGAACTGGTTGAAGTGGAGACTCACAATAGACTGGTTGAACGTGTACACAAACTAGAAATGGCTTTCAAAAATGAAATGGATGAAATAAAGAAGCAAATGCACTTGCAAAAGGAAGAGATAGAAAAACTGGGAAGGGAGGCCAATAAGAAAGACAACCATCAGTGAACTAACAGTAGAATTGAATACGCTTAGGAAGAAAGTGAGTGAAATGGTAAGTACAGTAGTTAATCACGAGAGTGTTATGGAAGAGTTAAAAAATGACACAGAGACAACTAGACAAGCAAGCAGTCTTATGGACCAGAGCAGTGATATTGAGGAGAAGATAACACAGGTGAATGAAGCTGTGCAAAGCTACAAAAATGATGTAGAAACCACGTATGCTGAAATGGTGAAAGTAAAGAAAGACTTAGAAACAAGGGTGGAGGAAAAAAACATTAAAAAGGAAGTGAAAAGAACAATCCAAAACAATCCAAAGTTAGTCAGAGATTCAGTAGAAATAAATAAATCAATAGTAATCACTGGTATAGAAGAGGAAGAAATTAAAAACAAAATCACTAGAGACAAAAAGGAGATGGCAAATGTAATGAGCTTACTGAAAGAAGTATCAGAGGAAATCTGTAGTAAAGACATAGAGGAACACAAAAGGTTAGGGAAATACGAGAAAAGCAAGACAAGACCTCTAAAGGTGACTTTCCAGAGTGTAAACACTGTGGAAGAGATACTAAAAAATGCAAAGAATCTTATGGAAAAAGAGGAGTTCAAAAATGTATGGATAAAAAGATGCCTAACACAAGAGGAACTGGAATTACTGAAAGAGAAAAGGGAGGAAGCAAAAACAAAAAATGAGGGAAGATCAGAAGAGGACAAGAAGAATTTTTTTTTGCAAAGTAATAGGATTGCAGGTACAAAAGTGGTACACAAACAGGATGGAAGAAAAAGGAGGAAGTTAGTAGAACCATGTCATGACAAGTATATAAACAAGATGATAAAGTTGATGTACTCAAATGTGGATGGAATGGTATCTAAATTACTAGAGATGAATGATTATGTCAGAGAAAATGAACCACAAATAATATGCCTAACTGAGACAAAATTAACACCAAGGATATCCAATGACATACTAAACTTAGAGGAATACAATATATGGAGAAGAGACTATCTATCTATCTATCTATAGCCCGACGCCCTAATCCCGCAAAGGGTGGCCGCAGACAAAACGCCTCCAGGTCACTCTGTCACCCACCATTTGACTCCCCTCCCCCCAACTCACCCCCCCTTCCCTCATATACCTCTCAACTCCATCCCTCCACCTCATCCTCGGTCTACCCCTCCCTCTCCCTCCCTCCACCTCACCTACATACACCCTCTTAGTCAGTCTTTCATTCTCCATCCTCTCCACATGTCCAAACCACCTCAGTGTATTTCTCCTAATCTTTTCAACCACATCCACATCTACCCCACAACGTTCCTTCACTTCTTCATTCGTCAACCTGTCCCTCCACGTCACTCCACATGCTCCTCTCAAGTAACTCATTTCCACTGCTCTCACTCTTGACTTGTTCCCTTCTTGCAAGGTCCACGCCTCGCTTCCATACGTCAGGGTAGGGATCACAATACCATCATGCAGTGACTTCTTAACTTCCATACTCACCTTCCTATTTCTCATCACTGCTTTCAGTGTACCAACAACCTTCCTTCCCTGCTGTACCCTTTCATTTACTTCATCCCCCAAAGTTCCATCCTTACTCATCACACTACCCAAGTACTTGAATGCACTCACATTCTCCATATCCTCACCATCCAACCTCACTGCACACTCTGTGACTTCATTCCTCTCAAACACCATAACTTTACTTTTGTTTACATTAACTTTCAGCTTTCTCCTCCTACACACTGTCCCAAATTCATTCACCAAACCTTGCAACTCCCATTCATCTTCACTCAACAATACTGTATCATCAGCAAACAGCAACACCGGAAGCTTCCAAATCTCACCCTCATTCATTAGGGCCACCCCACATCCACTGCCCTACCTTGAACCTCCTTTACAACCCCATCCATATATATATTAAACAGCCATGGAGACATTACACACCCCTGTTTCAGTCCCACATTGAGATCAAAGAACTCACTCAGCTCACCATCCACTCGCACCGTAGCCCTAGCTCCCTCATACATACTCTTCACAGCACTCAACAATTTCCCCTCCACTCCATATATTCTTAATACCTTCCACATACCTTGCCTATCTATTCTGTCATAAGCTTTCTCCAAGTCCATGAAGGCAGCATACACTTTCCTTCCCTTCTCTAGATACTTCTCCACTAAACATCTTAGAACAAATATCTGGTCTACACACCCTTTTCCCTTCCTAAATCCCCCTTGTTCTTCTCCAACTAGCTCCTCTGTCATATGCCTAACCCTATCAATGAGTATTCTACCATATATTTTACCAGTCACACTAAGAAGGCAAATACCCCTATGGTTACCACATACTTCTCTCTCCCCTTTTCCTTTGTACAGAGGAACAATTATACCTGATTTCCAGTCCTCTGGAACCCTTCCCTCTTCCCAAGCCAATCTACACAACTTCCATATCCACTCCACAACAATCTCACCCCCATACCTAAGCATTTCACCACACACTCCATCAATTCCTGGGGCCTTTCCCAGCTTAATCTTCTTCATCGCTTCCACTACTTCCGACCTACTGATCTCTTCCTCCCTCCTCTCATCTCTTCTTCTCCCAGCCATTCCCCAACCACTTATACTCACACTGCTCTCACTCTCTACATTCAACAAATCCTCAAAGTGCTCCTTCCATCTCCTCACTTTCTCTCTCTTCTCCACCAACAATCTATTATTCCTATCCTTCACTCCCCTACTATTTCCCCTTTCACACTGCCTTACTTTCTTTATCTCCTTCCAAAACAATTTCTTACTCTCCCTCCATTTCACACTCAGATTCCTCCCAAACTCTTCATCCACTTTCTTCTTACTCTTCTTCACCAGTCTCTTAACCTCCCTTCTCCTGCTCACATATACCTCTCTCTTCTCTCTTTCATCTTCTTCCCTACCTCTACTCGCCAACCATTCACCATATGCCTTCTTCCACAGCTCGTTTCACCTCATCATTCCACCATGCTCTCCCTTGCACACCCTTGCATCTCCTCCTCACTCCACAAACCGCCTCACACGCTGCGCTTATCTCTTCCGTGAATATCTTACATACGTCTTCCACCCCTTCCATCTGCTCTAGCTCATACCTTCCCAATCTTTCTTCCACTATGCTCTTATACTCTGTCCTTTTCTCACTATCTTGCAATTTTTCCACTCTTCTCACAGGAGCTGCTTCCTCCTGTCTTCCCCTTCGTCTCCTCAACCACTTTCTTTGCAGCTCTACCTTGGCCATCACTAAGTGATGGTCCGAGACTCCATTCCACCACCCTCTCCACACTCTTGCATCCAACACTTGTCTTCTCATTCGCTCATCCACACACACGTAGTCTATCATTGCCTTTCGTTCAACAAGTTCACCATCCATCCTCCTCATTACTCTCCATGTATACCGGTGGATCATCTTATGACGAAAGTAGGTGTTGGCTATTGCCAACCCCTTGTCATAAAGACTTTGTAGTTACTTGTAGAGAAGTATATTTTAGACTTGTGGTCGAGCGGCTTTTATATCTTGTAGTAGTTTCCCCACCAGATGTCATGTAGTGACGGAAGAGGTAAAGAATAGTATGGGACTATTTTTATTTGTCTTGGAAATATTAAACAGGTCTCTCCCATGGGAAGAGTATAAGTCCCGGGTAGCTACCTCCCTGTCTCGCTATCTCTCTCTCTTTCTATTCTAAGGCTAATCTCCGTCTCGACCTCTCTCTAGGGTCGCTTGTCTCCTTCTACCCTCTCTTTCCTAAAATCTGGTGTAGCAGGGGTGTGTCACGTGTGTTCCTTGTGGATCTTTGTTCACGAGAGGACTGCTGACAGCTAACTGCATCACCTCCTTACTGGCCGCCGTCGTCAGCTTTCCTCAGTGTTAAGAGGGTGTAAGCATGTTTAGCACTGCTCGATTCTCGCAGACACAACACCTTCTCATCATTTGACTTCCTGCCTCTATCTGTCTCTCTATCTATTTATTTATCTATCTATCTATTATGTAGTCCTACATTTGCTCGGCCGCGCGAAAATGGCGTACCATCGACATTTAATAGTTATAACATATTAATACATACTACATACACATTATAATGAACTTATAAGCTAATTAAGTGAAATTCATAATATTGTAAAGTAACATAATTGTATGAATATTGTATACATATATTATTCATAGTAAATAGTGATTATTCAGTAATATTACATTTTAAACAAGTTGTATACATATTTGAATAAATGCATTAAAGTAAATTATTTAACTGTAATACAGTATGTACTTGGGATATTATAGTGAAATGCATACATGCAAGAATAAAAATAGTTTAAAATTAAGATTATTAATATTTCATTCAAAGATAATGGTACTGGTCTGTCATATATGGGTCATTCTTCTTTGTATTATCACAATTATTATTATTTTTATTTATTTTATATAATATATATATATATATATATATATATATATATATATATATATATATATATAATTAATACTATATACAAAATATATACACTTCATTCAGGGTGGTTAACTGTGATGTTAACTCTCCCCCCACTAAATAATGACTCCAAATTAGCAATTCTTGCATGCATTCTGTGCATTGCCAACAGCAATACTGCAACTACAATGCAGACGATTATAAAGACAGAAGGTGCTTGGCTATACACATAATATGGGTTGAACATACTCAAACTCAAATCTTCCCAGGGCTTCATTGTTTCATTGATCAGCTGCATAGTTTCAAACTTAGGTGAAGTCAGCTTAATACTTGTGCTCATGTTTAAGTTCATATTAGGCAGTGGGTGGAAATGTTTGTGTGTATGATTGAGAATGGCGTAGTGATTGATGGTGGATAAAGTAGACATGGATGGTGTAAATACCGCACAGTAGTCTGGTGCTATGTATAATCCTGAGGCTGATGTATGAGATGGTGGTATATCTGGACAGACTATGTAAACTGATGTGTTATGAGGGAAATAAAAAAACTGCGAGTGTCCAATGCGTTGATGGTGTACAAGTTTATCTGGAGCAAAAGTGAAGTTGCAATGATGATGAATATTGTTATTGCTGATGATAGCCATTTCATAAGGGACCGTATCAGTAGGCTGAAACGTGAAAATGTACGCAGGACAAAGATGAACAGCATGTAAGGATGTGCGGCACTTTCGCTCAATCGTTGACTCACTTGCGAAAGTGACAGTGTCTCGTCTCTTGGAGACCATGATGAGTTCGGTGTCTGTGTTGATGTTGATGATGACCAAAGTGTTGTTGTTTCTATAGGGGAAGGGGTGTATTTGGTATACTGTGAACAGGTCTTCCGTGATGAATGGTACATGAACTATCACTGATGTTGGTGTTAGTGTTGCTTCTAAGTACGGGTAATATTGCATAAATTCCCTACTGCGGAACAATGGCTTCAATTTATGTTTATGTATGCCTTGACTAACTATCTGACGTAGCTCATGAACTGGGAGTAAGTCATTTGTGATCTTGCCATCACCAGCATTCGAAATTCCTTGCATAAGTGTCCTGAAATGATCTCTAGTGTTCTCTAATTGTAGTAGAATCGTGTCAATATGTTCTGTGATGATGGAGAAGTGCTGGAAAAGAGTAACGTTGCCCTCTAAGTCATTTATTTTATCTACACTCTCGAGAGCTACGTTTTCTGCTTGTTTCAGATTTTTCACAATTGTCTTCATTGCCGAGTTCTGTCCTGTGATGAATTTATCTTGGTATGTTAGTACCTGAGCTATCTTATTAAATTTGTTGTTTATTTCTTTAAGGTCATCCTCTGTAGCCAATCCAAAGATGTTCCCAAGAACTGCGCCGCCCAGATCGAACAAACCGCGCTTTTGGCGAGTACGTGTGATATTGTTCCTGTCGCTCAGTACCTCCGTTCCATAAGATGGGAGATCTTGGATCATGACGAGCATAGTTGACTTCGCCTGTTCTAATTTCCATTTCGCTAACTTCACCATTTCATCCACTTCCTTGGTGTTATGTGCTTGTGAAACATAATTCCCTATCTTGAAGTCCAGAGTTCGCATCGGCGTCGCAAGTCTTTTTACATAAGTAGGTAAGTCATACAAGTAATCTAGACTTATTTCAGTACTCATGACGTCCTTGACGATTGTAGTCGTGGCCGTTGGAGCTATGAGGCATCCTTGTCGTACTATCGGCCGTATTCCTAGACCTTCGTCATTGTCATTGCTTTTGTATCGTTACTACGGTCGTCAGCTGTGATGGTGTTCGTCATCGTCGTATTCCTAGTCATCCTCGCGATGCCTTCGAAAGTGGTAGTTAGAACGTTCGTATAAGTGTTACCAACCCATGCGATTCTTGCAATAGTTCATACCCAGATTCAGATTCAGATGTTTATTTACCGTTTTATTGATGTACAGGTATAGGCATTCGATTGTAAAAAGTATGTGTGAAGCTCATATAATTATATAATCGTGGCAATTCTTATATTAATGAGTTTTATAATTTGTATCAGTTGGTATGCTGCTCGATGTAAACAAACCCGAGTTCATCGAGATGGCCAGCAAAGACCGAGCTCTTCCTCTCTCACAGAACCAGCGTACAATGCTGCTCAATTTAGTAAAGGAGAGAGAAGTCATCATTGCAGACAAGTCCACCGCGCCTGGGATTGCTGAGAAGAAGAAGAAAGCCTGGGCATTTATTGCAAACTTCTTCAATGGCATGTATCCTGATCAGCATCCTAGAACGGGGATGCAGCTGAAACGATGCTATGAACATGTGAAGAAGAAGTAAGTAAGACTTTTTTTCTCAGTTGTCGAGTTTAGGGGCTCCTCTTAATTGCTTGACCTATAAAAAAAAAAAAAAAAACTTTGCTAGACCTCCAACAACACCTAAAAAAGTGGGTGTGGAACTGCACTCATTCATCACGAAATTGACATTTCTTGGATGGTTAAGGGTTAGGTTTGGTATAGCAGTCATTGGGAACACAATTATTGGGATAGTTTCTTTGATAACAGTATGTGATTTAAATAATGACATAGTAGGTGTGGAACTGCACTCATTTATTACGAAATGGACATTTCTTGAATAGTTAAGGTTTTTTTTAGGTTAGGCACCGTAAGGTAAGGTTTGGTTAGGTTAGGTACAGCAGTCATCTAGAAACAAAGGTATTGGGATGGTTTCTTTGATAATAACTATATGATTTAAATCATGACAGTATCCCTTTATCAAAACCTAACCTAACTTACCTACCTCTCCCTAAAAATTGCCAGCTACCCAAGTAAAAATATATATATAAATTTTGGATAGACACGTGGTCTTTCTTACTGAATTTTTCCTCAATAATTACCCTTTTGTAAAATGGCTATTAAAATCAGATAGCTGAAGCCTGAAGGTTATTTTTACTTCATTCTCAACCCAAAATAGCAATGGTACATTGGTAATTGGGCTGTTCATTTCAAGCTGTAAGGCAGGCTCTCTCAACCATTTTTTGTTCATGGTTCAATCAGATATGTAAACTATAGAAATTGGAGTTGAAATGAAATTTTAGTACAGTATTTGGAATACTTGACCAATACCTTACTTAAGCTTGAGTCATGTAAGATCACTGAGGCTTGCACTAGAAATAGCCTACTGTAAAATCATTGAGGCTTGTAGGAAAGACAATTATTATTGTAGTGGCTTGTGTGCCAGTAGTGTTATTTGGTATCCTTGTTCAGAGGTGTTTATCCAAAATCTTATTCCTTTATGCTTCCTACTTCTTATGTGAGACTCAAATACATATTAAGAAATTTATGTCTTTCAGGGTAAAACTGGAGGACAATCAGTACAAGCAAATGGTCAGGAAAACTGGTGGTGGGCCTCCTCCAAGCCGCCCAAGTCTGAGTGAAGATATGCTCATAGCATCATCCATGATGGAAGATGAACTCACCATGGGGGATGATGTTGTAGAAACCTTAAATTTTCCTATGGATATACCAGGTAAGGAAAAATACATATTACTTAATTTGGGGCATTCAGTGACAGGTCAACAGGACCTTGCAGCAACCATCCTAGATTTTTATGTAACTGCAACAGCAGTGAGTTATGTATGGGGTATGTAAAAATCCAAAATTCAGCTTAAAATTACATTTGGTTGGTGAGATAGGCAATTTAAAACTGTCACATTACTGGGCCAAAATCTGCCTTGGCGACCAAGCACTCAGTTTTTACTTATACATATATATATATATATATATATATATATATATATATATATATATCTTTTTCAAACTCTTACGATGCCTGGATTTGTTTGAAACAGTCCAGGTTTATAAGCTTTTGTATGATGATTAAAGAAAGGCTGGCAGAAAATTAATGTCATAATGTGGAGCATAGCTTAGTGGTATACCACGTCAGCAAGGTTCCGAGTTTGATCCCAGCCAGCAGCCAAAAAATTTTGGATCCCAACCGCAAGTCCTCTGGAGTTCAGCACCCAATCCGGTTTAGGTTAGGTTAGGTTTCATATACTGTAGTCCGTTATGCCGGGAAAAACACTGAGAACAGTTAGAAGTGAATCATGTGGTTAGTGTGTGAATTATGACCCAAGTGTTACGGCTCAGCGGCTCACATAAGTGCCAAATAGCAATAGATGTAGGGAATATGCATCCTGGCCTGGCCCCATCAGTTGACTTGGCGGTGAGTACCGGCATTTGCTGAGTGGAAAGGAGCTGGCTACCCTACCGCACTAAATAAAAATTTGTTTTAAAAAAATCATACAAAAAAAATTGCGATGACGATGGTTGCTGTTGTTACTTTTCACACAAAAAATTGCGATGACGATGGTTGCTGTTGTTACTTTTCACTTATTTATACAGTTACAACAAATTTCTTGGTTTTCTAACACAATTTTAGCATTTTTTTATATTCAAATTGTTCAAGAACAAAACTATTTGTATCAAGATGTTAACACAAATGAATAATTACAGCCACCATGCAGCTTTTGGGAAAAGTGAATAATTTCAAACTTGCACATCTAAGCAACCAAATGGGATTTTAAGCAGAAATTTTTGATTTTTACATATCCCATGTACATTTCAATGTTGTTTTAATTAACAATTAAATCTTAGATGGTAGGTAGGGGTAAAAATTCTCTTTTGCCTGTTGATTTGGGAGGGAATGACCCGTTTACAAGAAAGTTGAGTAAAAAATTTTAAATTTAATATATCTGATTCTCATGAAGCTGGATGCTTCAGCGTTATGCTAAAGTATTGCTACTGCATCTCGCTACATGGTAACAAGCATTGTATTATTAGCCTTTTTCAGGTGAAATAGATTTGCAGGAACCACCAGAAGTCATAAATTTGCAGCAAGGGCCAGGGCAACCTTCTTTCAGCAGAATACCATCAGTGGCAGACCATCCATCAACTTCATGGTTTTCTTCAGTGGATTCCATGGCTCACGTTACACAGTCAGTGGCAGACCATCAATCTATTGCAAAGCTTTCTTCAGTGGATTCTATGACTCAAAGGACACCTTCAATGGCAGACCATCCATCTACTTCACAGCTTTCTCCAGTGGATTCTATGGCTCGCCGGACACCTTCAGTAGCAGACCATCCACCTACTTCACAGCTTTCTTCAGTTGATTCTGTTGCTCGCCGGACACCTTCAGTGGCAGACCATCCACCTACTTCACGGCTTTCTTCAGTGGATTCTGTGGCCCAAGTTCCTGGACCAAGTACCACATTGACTTCAACACCTGCTCCTGTCTCTGAAGCTTCTCAGCCTGCACCTAGCAGGAGGAGGTTTACCATCGAGTATGACCTTTGTAGATCACGACAAATTGAACACCATATGTTAATAATGAAGCAGATGAAGGAAAATCATGAAGCTGTAATGAAGGAACACAAGGAAGAGATGACAGAACAGAATCTGAAAATAGAGCAAGAACAACTGAAATTAAGGGAATGTGAAATGAAGATCAGTGAACAAGAATTAAGACTAGAAAAACAAAGAAAGAAAATTATTGAGCTAGATCTAAGAATAAAGTTACTGGAGAGGGCAGAGGAAAGTTTTGAGAAACTTGACAATTTTTTATATTCTGCTACATCTGCCTACAAAGCTATGGGCAATTCTTATGAATGAGCGGAAGACACTGTTATACAGTATTCCCCCCCCCTTTTTTTTTTTTTTTTTACTAAGTTTGTGCTATTTATTTGAATTATGTGTACGAATTTGTATGTAGTACGAGAGTATATTGGTTTTCAAACAGTAAGATAGGCATTATAAGCATTGTTTCACGCACTAACTCATCACCATACCTGACCTTTTTTGCCACATTACCTGATCATCATTTCTGACTGTTTCTTCCTCTAATGCTGTGTAAACTTTGTCCTCCACATTGTCATCGATTGGGGAATCACTCTGGCCCTGATGTCTTTATTGGCCAGGTCACTGGTAACAGGTGAATTGCTGAGACAATGGCATGCAGGGGGGGGGGGAGGTTATGGGTGTGAGGCATTGTCCCTGCTTGGCATCTTGTAGGGGAATAGAGGAAGGTGTCCAGTGTATACATACGAAAAATCACGCGCTAAAATTGAAAATTGGGCAAATTATGAACCTTGCAATTGCGCGACGTACCAGTACGTCGACAGGACTGGCAAGTGCAAAATGTTGTAACGTACCCATACATCTACGGGATGCCTCGGGTTGTTATATACAGTATGTTTGTTTGTTTCAGTAACAAATCCCAAATATGTGGATCTTTTTTTCTCATAAATAACCTCTGAATTTATAAGGAGACATAATTCTGTTCAGTTGTTATACTTGGTTTTTGTGCTCAAAGGAGACCCAGATATGTGGATATATATATATTTTTTCCAGTCTGTATTCCCCAGCGTTATCAGTATGCAGTATTAAGCTTAACTGTTGTATTTGGTGGTTTATGTAATATATTTCAAACAATTCCAAAATATGTGGGTTTTTCTTCCTCAATATTCTCATAAGCTGTTTATAGGCATAATCTATACTTGTAGGAAATGTACAGTATAAGAAAAAAATGTTAGATGTTAATGCAGTATCAATACTATTGTTAGTAATTCCTACACAGTTGCACAAGATAAATAAAACTATTTTTTTGTATTAGTATTCCTGTAATTTCATTTCAAACTATTTCACCATAAAAGTTAATGTAAACACAAGATAAAAGAATTACCAGAAACAACCTTTATAATATGAAGCACTTGAAACACTATAATAAACTCAACTTTAACATGTAAATACATAAGGATTTTCTACAGGCACACATCTAATGAATTACATTCTCTTAAGGCTGGTAAGAGTACTGGGTAATCACTTTTCTCTGTACATAAATATGAGTCTTTTACTGTTTGCTACATACTGCATATCAAAAGTTACAGGTCTGAGTTTTCAATGTGCACACATTTGCTGAATTACAATTCACTTACGGCAAGCAAGAGGGCAGGGGTGGCTCAGTGGTAATCAGACTCAGGTCCGGGGCCCAAAAGTTCAAGCCATGCCGGGAGGGGTAGCCCCTCCTGTCACCCAGCAGGGCCACATGATCTAATAAGATCTTGATCGGGGAACACTTCCCTTTCCTTTTATGGCTAGCAAAATACATAACTTTGTGTACAACACATACTAATCAGCAGTTGATGGCACAATTATTTAGTAAATATCAAAAAAATTTTGTATTAGTCATCCAAAAATTGGTTCCATGATAACTGAACCTTTGATCTAACCAAACCTAACCTATCCCTTCCTATCCTATCCTGACCTCTCCTAACCTACCCTATCCTATCCTGACCTAACCTAACCTATCTTTTCCAATCCTGACCTAGCCTAACCAAACCTTCAGATGTTCAGTTGTCCTTTCACCAAATAAATGGAAACACACAATAAAAGAAGGATCGGAAGACAAAAAGCAGTTGAGGTACTATAATAAACTTAATTTTAACATATGATTTTTGGCGACCATCATCCACTCACTTGATGTAGTGCTGCCTACTTCTTCCTTAGCCTTTATCATTCTTTTTCTGTGCCTGCCCTCCTCTCTTCCTATTTCTCCCATCTTTTCTGTCACTACTTATTGCTTTTCTTTCCGTTACAGCTGGCATTACATTGAGTGACAAGCCAAATGGTTTCCTGTAAGCCAAGAAACCATTTACAATGCTGGGTGGTAACCATATAACCAAACCATACGTGCTCCCTATGTGTCAAGTGGGTTGGTGGAGGGTTAGTGCCCCTCCCTGTAAAACAAATAACTCAGAGTCAAATGGCCACCCCGTACATGATTATGGTGTCTGGCAATAGACAGAAAGATTTTCAAAAGTGATTCTCGATGATGTTGGCCCTTCGCATCTGTCCCCTTGTATTTTCCTGTTCTACATTTTCTGGGAGATATGCAGGTTGGTTTTCTTCACCCTCAGGCTCTTGTTCAATATGTAGTCCGTTGTTGATAGCAATATTATGGAGGACTGCACAGGCAATTACTATGTTCCTTGTATTTGACAATTTGGTTCTCATTTTTGTTGCTAAGACACCAAACCTTCTTTTCCATAAGCCAAAGCTTCTTTCTACAGTGTTTCTTGTCTTAACATGAGCAATATTATATCTTCTTTCATTTTCTGAAGTAGGTGACAACACTGGAGTAAGAAGATATGGCTGGCAAGCATATCCACTGTCCCCTAAGAGGAAACCTCTGTAAGAACCAGTTTCAAGTAAAGTGCACAGTCTGGAAGATGAAAATACTCTGGAGTCATGTGCACTGCCAGGCCATCCTACTGCTAAATTTGTAAATCTTAAAAATGGGTCACACACGGCCATCACATTTGTAGACATCCATCCCTTTCTGCACCGGAATAACTTTGGATTAGGGCCACCTGGACTCTGGATGGGAATGTGACATCCGTCAATACACCCGATTACACCTGGCATTCCAGCAATAGAGTAAAACTGGTTCATTATTGTTTCCTCCGTACCAGCTTCGGGAAACTTGATGAACTCGGGAGCGAGGTCAGCAATGGCTTTTGACACTTTTGTGAGGTACTTGGAAAGACTTGGCTGTGACATATGTGAGCAATCAGCCACTGACAACTGAAAATCACCAGTTGCCATGTACCTAAGGGCAACAAGGAACTGCAAGCTTGGTGGAACTGGAAGCCCTACAAGAGAGAAAGATTAGCTAATTACTGAAAAAATAGCCAGCACAGAATGGAAGGATAGATTACATTTAGCCTACTTTTAATATTAAATATGGTATAAATTCATACTTTATTTTCCATTGCAAAGTTTTGTAATTAACTATTTTCCAAACTGGCACGGCGATTCCACCTATAACAAACTTACGATCTCAAGGTAAGTAATTTTGGTACATGTGCAGCACAGATAATTAACTGCTGGATTGTGACTGCAAGAAGTGATTGGAAAAAGGCAAAATATACCTATTTTGGGGTATTTAAGGATACGGCCAGGTCGCCCACAGCAATTTTTACTGACGTATCTTGCTGACTGGCCACGTTCTTTACCGACCATCACTCTGCCTGGACGCGTCAGTGTATCCCGTGTCAAAGTTACGGGAAACCTGATTTACCCAAGTCTAACCTAACCAAGGCAAACCTAATTCAACCAAACCTCATTTGCATATGAAAGCCAGCTTTCAAAATTAAGTGTGCATTAGGAATGTTAAATATGGACGGCTACTGGCAGACGCCAGCAGAATATTTACGCATTGTAAATCCTCAGTTACAGCTGTCAGAGATAAGTTTATCAATGTTCAGGGGCTGTAGTATATAATCGAGGAACAATAACAAGTAACCTATGAAAGACTCATTTCAACAGGAAATATGGAAAGGCCATGCTAGTTTGGTAAAGAATTATTCTAAATTTCCCCACCTCTTCTATCTCTTGCTCCCTGGGGTAAGCAATGAGCAATCCTTAGAAGTAGATCACTTGCAACTTCCTTGGATAGTCTATACCGTTGAATAAATTCCTGGCTGGAATAAAATTCAAAGGGATCCAATCGTTCATGATATTTCCTTTTTCTTCTAGCTGCATCTAGTTCTTCCCATTCAGCTAACTCTTCCAGCTCGTGAATATGTTGTTCAGAGTAATCCATGCTGAAACACCCATAAATATAACAATACAGTATAAAACTTTACATATTTCATGTATATGAAACATCTACTGTACTGTGTACCCTCAAATAACAACCTATCATTATCTACCTCCCTCAGTCTAAAAAAATGTAGAGACTAACCACACCACTTATGTCAACAAGGCAGGTTAAATTAGATTTACAGTATATAGGTTTAGTTTGACAATAATGGAAAAGCAAGAAGGAATTTGGGCATCCTAATGAGTATATAATGTGTGACTTATGACATTTATCGATTATATTTTCGGTTCTATTATCGTTTCAACCCCTAACGGATTTTTCTTTTTAATTTCCGAAATTTTGGTCAGAAACCTTATATATGGTTAGGTTAGGTTTGCTTAATGAAAAAAGCACGGGGGTTGGACTTACACGATAATTTTATCATATTTTCTTCGATTCCTCATTCACCACAGTGATGCTACAGTGGTAATTAAACACCAAATAGGTTACGCTGAAGGTCTAGCTTGATGGGGACATTTCCCTTTCCCTTTCTCCGAAAGAGGATGTCAGAATTAAGTGATTGAAAGCTTAGAGAAATAAGGTGGCGTGGCTAATGTTTACCTAAACATATTTGAAAAAGCTGTGAATATATATATATATATATATATATATATATATATATATATATATATATATATATATGCTATTGTATGAGACAGTTTATGAATAATTTTGAGTCCGGTGCTATACTCCTATTTCACCTTACCCTTAATTGTGAAAGTAAGCTGCTGGTAATTTTTTTCATAATAATATTGTGCCCTCTTACATTATGTAAAAATGGAGATGGTACTTACATGGTTAATTTTTAAAATCGCTTCGATAATCCTCAACTCTCCCGCGAGACCTGCCAGCTGTGTTGTTGTTGTCTGTCTGGTCCCATAATTCATGAGCCCAAACATGTTCATTTAAAAAATATTAACATTCGTATAAACATATTGCAACGGCACTCTTAATTGGTATTTTAAAGTAATTTCTATAATACAGTATGTAAATTGAATCTCAGGAATACTTTTTTCCCCCAAAAATACCTTTTTAACTTTCCTTTGCACATCTTCGCCTGGCCACCCCCTAGCGACGAAATTTACCATCGTTCCAATACTGTGCTCTTGCATGCGTATGGGAGGAGCGAAGACAAACGTTCTGGGAATACGACAACACCAAGACGATGACAATGACGAAGGTCTAGGAATACGGCCGTATATGCTTGGGGTCTAGGTGCGCATATACTCTTACTATGTATAGGAGAATCCATAGCATAAGTCCCTTCATCGTAACCTACCGAAAAAAAAAAAATCTATTAATTTCCTATAAAGCTGTGGTTGATGATAGTGATGATGTGCGTTACGGTTGGCTGTTATTTCATTTATAGAAGGAGTTTAAATCGATATTTAATTCTCGTAAATGATGTACTGTAGATTTCATTGGAATAGTTGCACCTATGTTCGATTGTTTGGTATATGACCTTAATTTCTTTTTGTAATCATTGTTGTGTTCTTGCTTGGTTTCTTGAGGTACGTTCACCTGTTCGGTTGTATCCGAGGCTGAATAATTATGTGATAATTCCCTTGAAACTCGTTTTAAATGGTCAATATGAACTTGTTTTTCCTCACCACTTGAAAGTGACTTAATTAAAACTTTGTTTGCTTTTATGTTAATTACTCTGTATGGGCCCTCAAATTTAGGGGATAATTTATTGTCTCTCGTATGAATGACTCCGTAAACAATGTCTCCTAAGCTGATAGGTGAATCTTTTGCCTTCTTGTTAAATGCCTCCGTCATTTCTTCCTTGGACATCGTTAATTGTTTTTTCACTCTTTTGTGAATGTCCTGGAATTCACGTAAACGGAGTTTAGAGTAATCATCGTAATTGTATATAGGCATGCTGTCACCTTCTAGGAGCTCATATGGTAATTTTTTATCTGTGCCATATATAATGAAATGTGGTGTGTCACCAATGGATTTATTTATAGACCCATTAATGGAGGCCTCTACTCTGGGAATCCAATCATCCCAGCTTGCATAATTTTCACTGAGAATGTGTCGTAGCACATCTAATACCTTTTATTTTGTCTCTCTACCAACCCATTCGATGCTGGGTGATAGGCCAAAACGTTAACCTTTTTGATGTTGTATTGTTTACATATTTCTTGTAAGATCTCAGAATTAAATTCTCCTCCATTATCACTTATTAATACCTTTGGGGTAGTAAAGCGACATATTACATTATCTGTTATTGCCTTTGCTACTGTCTCTGCTGTCTTATCTTTAATTGAAGCTAAAATGACATAACGGGAAAAATGATCCGTTGCTACGAATAAGTATAGGTTATTATTGTATGATAATGGCATCTTGAGTAAATCAACAGCGACAACGTCCCATGGTTGATGTGGTACTGGGTAATTACCCATCGGTGCAGGTGTGATTGGGTATCCTTTGTGTTTCGCACATGATTCGCATCTGTCTATATGATTGTTTATATGTCTTCGTAATGAAGGCCAGTAATATAATAGCTGGGCTTGGTTGAATGTCTTATCCTTTCCAGGGTGTCCTGCATGTGGGCTGTCGTGTATCATTCGTAATACTTGGGGTATCATGTCATTAGGTACTACCAACTGGTTAGTATTTCTTTGGCGTTTTGGTTGTTTAGAGTTAATTTTGTATAATGTATTATTGACCATTGTGAATTGTTCAAGTGGGACATGAAGTTTGGGTAATTGTATGTCATCTCCACTTTCTAACTTGTATATTACTTTTGACCATACTGGGTCAAGTCTTTGTGTCTTTGCGATATCCTCGTGGTTTGGGATATTTCCTTTGAGATCTAACGCCGCGACCTGAATTGTGTTCGGGTTCCTAGATAATGCGTCAGCTACTATATTCATTTTACCTTGTATATAATGAATTTGTACATTGTAGTTTTCAACTGTACATTTCCATCTTGCTCTCCTCCCAGAAAGGAGTTTTTCTTTAAACATACCCACCAGTGGTTTATGGTCGGTGAATAAGTGGATTTCGTAACCATATACCAAATCTCGAAACTTTTGTAATGCAAAAATCACTGCAAGTGCCTCTAAGTCTGTAGTGCTATAATTTTTCTCCGCACCTCTTGTTTGTCTGCTGGCAAATGCAAGTGGTTGATTCTTTCCTCTTTTATCTTCCTGCATCAGTACAGCCCCTAATCCTTTAACTGATGCGTCTGTACAAATAAGAAATGATTTCGTGTAATTCGGATATGCTAAACAAGGTGCATTTGTTAGTTTAATTTTTAGATTGTTAAATGCCCTTTTTGTTCTTCTTCCCATTGGAATACAGCATCTTTTTTGAGTAGTTGGAATAGAGGGAAGGCTATATGAGAGAACTGTGGTACGAAGGACCTATAGTACCCAGCCAGACCTAAAAATTGTCTAACTTCGTCAGTCGTAGTGGGTTCAGGAAAATCTCTCACTGCCTGTATTTTGTCATCAGTGGTGTGAATACCATCAGAGCTTAATTTGTGGCCTAAGAAATTTATTTCCTTAAAGCAAAATTTGCATTTAGAAAGTTTAATTTTTAATCCAGCATCACTAAGCTTTTGTAAGAGTAAGTCTAATTTCCTGAGATGATCCTTAATATTCTTCGTTGCGATAATAATATCGTCAAGATAAACAAATATTCCTTGTCCTAAAATTCCGGACAATACGTAATTCATAAGACGCTGGAACGTACCGGGGGCTGTCCTCAGTCCCATTGGCATTCTTGTATATTGATAATGGCCTCTGTTTGTTGAAAAGGCAGTGTATTTACGTGACTCCTGAGATACCGGAATCTGATAGTATCCGTTTAGGAGATCGATGGTCGAGAATATATTATTCTCAGGACCAATATTCTGTAGAACATCACTTAGCAATGGCATGGGAAATCTGTCTGGGATTGTGTGATTATTTAGTTTATGGTAATCTACTACCGCACGCATTTCTCCATTTCTCTTGGGCACAAAGAAAAGGGGAGCGTTCCACGGAGAAACTGAAGGCTCAATAATTCCAAGCTTTAACATTTCATCGACATACTGATTTGCAAGTGTACGTTAGGAGTGTGGTATGCGATAAGCTGGTACGAAAATTGGTGGTGTTTCTGGGTGCACGTTAATCATGTGATTAATCAAGTTAGTACACCCTAATTGTTCTCCGGGCAATGCTACGGTGTCCCTGTGTGTTTCCAGCAGGGTTAACAAATCATTTTCTTCGTCAAATTCACCTGAGTGAATAAAATTCTCTTTTATTCTTTCTCTATCCGTAGATTTTATCTCACTTGTTACTCCACCAATATTTATTTCCTTCACAGGGGCGAAACATTTTTCAATATTAACTATGCAAGTTCCCTTTTTCAACTGAACTTCCCCATTCATGTGATTAATTATGAATATCTGAGTTAGCCCTTCGTCGTTCGTATGACATAATGCGTTTTCTACTGACAATCCCTTTACTTTACATAATTCTTCTAAGACAAGAACAGTACTATTCCGTAATTTGCTCTTTATGGTAACCTTCATGTATGAATTAGGTGGTATAACCAAATCATTAGTGAGATGGGCCGGAAAAATTGATAAATCAGTACTGTTATCTGGGTCACTAATTCTGGAGGATGGGGTTGCTGGTGTAAGTGGATTTATACACTCATCTGTTTGTGTATGTTTGTTTAAGCCTTTAATATTACCAATTCTTTTTGGCTCTCTTCTACCAATCGGTGAGGGCTCTGAAAGTATTTCCTCTATGAATTCATTATCAAAGTCTATTCCATTCATTTGTGGGAGTATAGTTATGTTCTCAGTTCTCATGGATCTTAAGCCCAGTAACATATGAGCTTTACACACACACCACAAAGCCAGGAGACAGGACGTGTGTGCTGGGCATTCCCCAGGTCCTGTTTCTCCCCACTTACTCTTTTTTAATCAGCCCATACACCACTGACCGGGCTAATGTATGGCCCGGCCTGCAATAACGTTGCAGGAAATCTTTGGGAAAAAAATGAGCTTTAATTGCTAAGTTTTCAACGATATAGAACAATGCAGAGAATGGTCTTGTAGTTTCTGTGAAACTGAGATTTAATCTTATCATACCTTTTACTGTAATCTCTTGACCATCTACTGTGTATAATTCTAAATCAGCTTCATCCAGAAAAGTTACTTTCTTTTTATTTTTAAGAATTCTGTTTAGTTCTTCATGTGTTATTAAGTTCACTGGAGAGCCTGTATCTAAAAATAAGGAAACGTTTTGATCCTCACATACAGCTGGTATCAAGATACACTCATTTCCCAACATGCCTCCTATGTGAAGTTTAACCTTGTTCTTCCTTACGTTTGTTCGTTTTTTGTCATGACTTGGTCTTCCCCCGATTTGAACATAGACACAATTTTTTCTACTGTTTTGCAATCACTAGTCCAGTGCCCTTGGTATCTATGATGCCTACAGTAAGGACCAAATCCTTGTGTCTTTTGATTATCCTCTTTTGCCTTGATAAAGCATTCATACCTTGTGTGTCCTGGTTTTGCACAGTAATGACACAGAATGGACCTATCCCTTGACTGTGACCTACGAGGTGATTTCCCATAAAAAGTGTTGTTTATGGCGCGAGACCTGCTCGGGCTGCGCGAAAACTTATGAAACTGCCTGTAGGAAGGCGTGTGGGAACGAGGTCTAGGCGTCTTTGTTTGTTTGGGCTGCCTCATTTCTGGTCGCGATCGATTTTGTTCTCTGTTTGGGGTCGGTGTAGATGTTTTCACAGCTGATACTGTCTCAGGTACCCTGATTCTACCAGAATGTGCATGTGTGTCGACCACACCTGCTTTACTGCACTGCATCTCTACCTCGTTCATTAAGTCTAGCAAGCACATTCCTTGGGTGTACGCGATCGTTTTGGCGATCTTAAGGGTTCTATCAGGTAATTTACACAAGGCAGCTACATAACCAATGATGTCCACGACGAGGTCTGGGGACATCTTTCCATCATCTGTTATCCACTTAGAATTCTCCAGAGTAGCTAATAGGGTTCTCTTGATTGTGGAGACATCAGCAGTTATTTCACTGAGCACATGGTTTGTAGTGTGCTCCCTTACAAGATCTACAATTTTATGTAATTCTGGAATTATACCTGGCAAGAAGTTCATACCTCCAGAAAATTTCTTCAGAAATTCAGTTTTAAATTCATCATATGTCCTAGCTCGATGTAGCTTATCGGAGCGCAATAAATTGCTTGCTGGACATCTTTCCTGGCTTATGCAAGATGAAAAAATAGCAATTTTCTCTTGTTCATCTAGTATGTGGCGCTTGATGAACATTTGTTCGCACTGACTGATTAATGAAATGACATCAATGCGATCTTTGTGCCAGAGAATTTTGGGGCAGTCTTATCCTCGTGATACACAAAAACGTGAGGTGTGGTTTTTAGATCAGCAGTATTTGGTTCTTGATTCATATTTAATGATTGCCCTGTTAATTCAACTTGTACGAGTTTATCGTTAAGTGAGGGAATGGTGGAATATGTATGACCGGACCGGTGAACCCTGTTAAGTATATTGGCATACGTATGCAAGGCAGCTGCTAAGTCGTCACTCTCTATGTCTGAAGGGGTTTCCCACTCATCATCCGAAACTCCCGTATTTGTTTCTTTATCCTTAACGTGTGGTGTGGGTTGTACAATGGGTGGGCTGTCTCTTAATTGTGAGTCTGATGTTGTGGCAATTTGTGTGTCATCTGGTATTAACGTGGGTGGTGGCGAAAATATTCCTGTCATTAAGATATGATGTTATGAAATACGCCTCTTGTTTATTTATGTCCTAGCAAACTAGATGAGTAAATAAGTTGAATATAGCTAATTTTAGCACTGAGAAGAAATGAGCAAGTATAATTTTACCCACTTGATACAGATCGTAGAGGTGTGTCGATACAAAAGTCGATCTCGGAAGAAAATACAGGTTTGATTGAAGATCTCTTGATAATTCTAGTGGTGTGTTGATGGACGATATTACTCAGGAAACTCCATGGCCTGGTATTTGTAGTGGTTAACGGCTGTCCCAGGCAAACCTCAGCATAGAACGTCGAATTTCCAACTTAACTGTGAAAATAAGTGAATATGAGTAGGAGCTATGTGAATAATGAGTAATGAGTAGTGGGTGAGAAGTGCCTGGTGTCAGTCACACGTTGCTTGGCATGGCAGACTCGCGTTGTGATGTCATCTCAGCACATGGTGACGTCGGCTTCCCACACTGGTAGCTGTGGTGAGTGAATGAGTAGCGATGAGTAACTTGAGTGAAGACAAGTGAGTAAGATGAGTTGTGAGTCGTGTCTCACTCTTCGTTTGTTTGTTCCGTTTTTCTATGTGGAAGTTTTCTCGGTCCTTTTCTCTAGTGATTTACTCGTTGTGGGATGAAGACTGCCGCTACTTGTAGGTGCGTGTAGAAGATTATACAGACGACGTAGAGTTGTTAATTGTAGTTGATTGTAGATGGCTGTAGTTGATTGTAGATGGCTGTAGACTTTGTAGACTATTTGCACTATAGGCTGTATTTTGTAGGATTCAATGTAGAACTGAAGCTAATCTTGTAGTCTCGGTTGCTTTTGTAGAAATTTGCTTTTAATTCGGAGACGATGTCCGCAGATTTGCTGGTTTTGTCGTTAAGCTACTTGCAAGGCGTCGAGTGATCTCTTGACCTCTGCATCAGCGTAATGATCTGGGAGACGGAGGGGGCTGGATGGAGAGAATACTGTCAGGAGCTGATGTTGTTGGTTGTTTTCAATCTTGATATTTTGTAGTAATTTAATGTTGATTCGTAGACGAGGTTCGTATACGTTCGCTGCTACCAAATGTCATAAAGACTTTGTAGTTACTTGTAGAGAAGTATATTTTAGACTTGTGGTCGAGTGGCTTTTATATCTTGTAGTAGTTTCCCCACCAGATGTCATGTAGTGACGGGAGAGGTAAAGAATAGTATGGGACTATTTTTATTTGTCTTGGAAATATTAAACAGGTCTCTCCCATGGGAAGAGTATAAGTCCCGGGTAGCTACCTCCCTGTCTCGCTATCTCTCTCTCTTTCTATTCTAAGGCTAATCTCCGTCTCGACCTCTCTCTAGGGTCGCTTGTCTCCTTCTACCCTCTCTTTCCTAAAATCTGGTGTAGCAGGGGTGTGTCACGTGTGTTCCTTGTGGATCTTTGTTCACGAGAGGACTGCTGACAGCTAACTGCATCATCTCCTTACTGGCTGCCGTCGTCAGCTTTCCTCAGTGTTAAGAGGGTGTAAGCATGTTTAGCACTGCTCGATTCTCGCAGACACAACACCTTCTCATCATTTGACTTCCTGCCTCTATCTGTCTCTCTATCTATTTATTTATCTGTCTATCTATTATGTAGTCCACCAAAGCACTACCATTCCCATCTACTTCAGCTGGCACACCCCACTGACCAACCACTCCATCCACTCGTACATTCCCAACTTTGCCATTCATGTCTCCAATCAACAGCACTCTCTCGCTCCATTCAAACTTGTCCATACATGCTTCTACTCTCGCCCAAAACTCATCTTTCGCCCTTGCCACTCGATCCTCTGTTGGAGCATACACACATACAATCGCCCATGCTTGTATACCTACTTTCATCCTCACCCATACAATCCTTGCACCCACTGTTCCATACTCTCTTATATTCTCCTTCCACTTCTTGCTTATCATCAGACATACTCCCTCTCTTGCCCTCTCATTCTCACTGACTCCCGCACATATACCTACACCGTATTCCCATTCTCTCATCCTTTCACTTTACCATTTAGTTTCAGTCAATCCACATATATCCACTTTTGCATCCTCAAGCACCTGGACAATCTCTCTCTCTTTCACTTCATCATTCATTCCTCTCACATTCCACGTTCCTAACCTCAGAATGTCCTTTGTCCGTTCCTTAGTCATCAACGTATGGTCCGTCCGGGTCCGAGGCGCTTTATTTGCTTTTTTAGTTAGTTCTTTTTACGGGGTGGGGCACTAACCCACCACCAACCCTTTTAGTCGCCTCGTACGACAAGCAGGGATACTGGGGGAGTATTCTTGAAACCCCCCTACCCCCAGGAGGAGGAATTATAATATTAACTAAGAAAAATCTAAAAGTCAAGGAAATAAACCTAGATATACCATCACAAGTAGAACTGATTGCAGTAGAGATCGACACATCTGAAGGTAAAGTAATTGTAGCCAATTTGTATATGCCACCCAGATCAAACACATGGGAAAGAGACGAATACGAGGACCTGGCAGAGAGTACAATTCAGAGTATAAGATCCTTGCTACATAAAATGGAAGAGAAATCGGAAAGAATTATACTAACTGGGGATTTCAATACAAATATAAATTGGAATACTCTAAATATAAATAGCCAAGAAAGCTGTTGGGACCAAAAGCTCCTGGATCTCGTACAAGAGTTTTTCTTAACGCAACATGTGAGGGAAACCACTAGAAAAAGAGGACTTGATGTACCTTCAGTGCTAGATCTAATATTTACTAGGCAAGAAAATGACATTGACAGTTTAATATATCACCCTCCGAAGACTTAAAGAAGTATTTCTTAGAAGTTGATTGGGATAATGAGCTTAGAGGACAAGATTTAAATGCTGTATATAAAAATTTTTGTGAATTTTATGAAATAGGAGTCCAGAAGTACATCCCACAGCACAAAGAAGCAGATAAGAAAATACAGAAATGGTTCAATACAGAATGTAAAAAATCAAAAGAAAGAAGAGATTTGTTGTGGAATAGATACAGAAGACACAATAGTGAAAGGGCGTATAATAATTACAAACATGCAAGAAACGACTATACAAGAATAAGGAGGGAAGCCCAAAAACAGTTTGAGGAGGATATAATAAATAAAAGTAGTGATCAACTAAAGCTGTTTTACAGCTATATCAGAAGCTAAACCAAAGTAAAAGATATAATACAATCCATCACGGACGAGGGAATCACTTATACACAAGAGAAAGATATTTGTGAAGCACTAAATAAGAATTTCCAATTAGTTTTTACAGAAGAAAAAAATTTTGAGAGGGACTATGTGGAACACGCATGTCCACACAAACTACCAGATATACAAATAGCAGAAAAAGTAATACAGGAGGAGTTAAGTAGATTAGACAGAGGAAAAGCAAGTGGTCCTGATGAAATTTCATGTTGGGTGTTACGAGAATGTGCAAAGGAGTTAAGTAAACCATTATTTTTAATTTTCAAGAAATCCTTGAGTCAAGGGAAACTACCTGATATTTGGAAAAAAAAAAGCAAATATAGTCCCCTTATTCAAGAAAGGAAATAGACAAAATCCTCTCAACTACCGACCAGTATCACTGACCAGTGTTGTAAGCAAGGTATTAGAAAAACTTATAAGAAAAGCTTGGGTAAATCATCTAGAAGAACACAGTATGATAACAGAAAGACAGTTTGGTTTCAGAAAAGGAAAATCATGTGTTACTAATCTGTTGAGCTACTATGACAGAGTAACAAACACAATACAGGAAAGGGAAGGATGGGTGGACAGTATCTATTTAGATTTCAAGAAAGCTTTTGACACTACCACACCAAAGACTTTTATGGAAGCTGTACCATCAAGGAGGAATTCGAGGCAAACTGTTTTGTTGGATGCAAGACTTTCTCATAAAAAGAGAAATGAGAACAGTACTAAGAGGAAACTACTCATCATGGAAAGAAGTGACGAGTGGAGTACCACACGGTTCGGTGCTGGCACCAATCATGTTTCTAGTGTACATAAATGATATAAACAGTAACACTGGAAATGAGAGCTATCTGAATATGTTTGCAGATGATGCAAAAATACAAAGGAGAATTACTAGCACAGACTCTTGTAGGGAGCTACAAGAAGAATTAAATAAACTTCATGAATGGAGTAGTACATGGCAAATGGAATTCAATGTGGACAAGTGTCATGTAATCAAGTTTGGTAAAAGTGGAAAAAGACCTGATTGGGATTATAAGTTAGGAAATAAAACCGTATACACATCAGAAAGAGAGAAAGACCTAGGTGTGATTATCAATAACAGACTATCTCCGGCTGACCACATCAGCGAGAAGGTATGGAACATGTATACACTGCTTGCAAATATGAGAATAGCATTCACATACATAAATGAAGACATGCTAAGAAGGATAATAACATCATTCATTAGACCAACCCTGGAATATGCATCAATAGTCTTGAGTCCTCATCTCAAAAAGCATATAGAAAAGATTGAAAAAGTTCAAAGGGCCGCTACAAGATGGATACCAAGCTTAAGGGACCTAAGCTACGAAGAAAGACTAAATAAACTGAATCTACCAACACTACAGGAGAGAAGGAAAAGAGGTGACATGATAATGCTATATAAGTGCATATCAGGAAAGGAGAAAATAGACATAAATGATTACTTAACATATGGAGAAGCATCAGCAAGAGGACACTGCAAAAAACTGCATAAGAAGAGAGGTGATAAAGACGTAAGGAAATTCAGTTTCCCAAATAGAGCAATTGATCAATGGAATGCACTACCGAATGAAATAGTGTGTGCCAAAACAATTCACAAATTTAAGGATATGTACGATAAATATGGTCTAAGACACGGGACAATACGAGCTTGACTCATTCCTGTAAAGATACAATTAGGTAAGAACACACACAGGTATCTTAATGACACACACACAGAGACAGACAGACAGACAGACACACACACACACACACACACACACACACGGCATCGTCGGAGGAAGACGTCCTTTATCGGCGCTCCATACCAGCTCAACACGGCCAGAGGCATTACCTAAATAAGTATCTTTGAATGAGTCAAGCTCTGTACCAGATTAGACTAAATGATTTTTCATTATTAAAAGGAAAAGAAATAATAAGTTTAAATGAGACTGGTTTAAACAACAAAGAACCACGATGCGTTGAGTCAGCTGGGTTTGTTTATACTACAGCAACACGCGGAAAGTGTGAGTACATCCTCTTCATTTAGTATTACAAAATGGATCCATACTTCAGTAAAACCAATTTGGAAAAGAAAAGGGATAAAAGTAAAAAGCAAAATGATGATTTCTACCAAGAACTGGTTGAAGTGGAGACTCACAATAGACTGGATGAACGTGTACACAAACTAGAAATGGCTTTCAAAAATGAAATGGATGAAATAAAGAAGCAAATGCACTTGCAAAAGGAAGAGATAGAAAAACTGGGAAGGGAGGCCAATAAGAAAGACACAACCATCAGTGAACTAACAGTGGAATTGAATACGCTTAGGAAGAAAGTGAGTGAAATGAGAAGTACAGTAGTTAATCACGAGAGTGTTATGGAAGAGTTAAAAAATGACACAGAGACAATTAGACAAGCAAGCAGTCTTATGGACCAGAGCAGTGATATTGAGGAGAAGATAACACAGGTGAATGAAGCTGTGCAAAGCTACAAAAATGATGTGAAAACCACGTATGCTGAAATGGTGAAAGTAAAGAAAGACTTAGAAACAAGGGTGGAGGAAAAAAACATTAAAAAGGAAGTGAAAAGAACAATCTAAAACAATCCAAAGTTAGTCAGAGATTCAGTAGAAATAAATAAATCAATAGTAATCACTGGTATAGAAGAGGAAGAAATTAAAAACAAAATCACTAGAGACAAAAAGGAGATGGCAAATGTAATGAGCTTACTGAAAGAAGTATCAGAGGAAATCTGTAGTAAAGACATATAGGAACACAAAAGGTTAGGGAAATACGAGAAAAGCAAGACAAGACCTCTAAAGGTGACTTTCCAGAGTGTAAACACTGTGGAAGAGATACTAAAAAATGCAAAGAATCTTATGGAAAAAGAGGAGTTCAAAAATGTATGGATAAAAAGATGCCTAACACAAGAGGAACTGGAATTACTGAAAGAGAAAAGGGAGGAAGCAAAAACAAAAAATGAGGGAAGATCAGAAGAGGAGAAGAAGAAATTTTTTTACAAAGTAATAGGATTGCAGGTACGAAAGTGGTACACAAACAGGATGGAAGAAAAAGGAGGAAGTTAGTAGAACCATGTCATGACAAGTATATAAACAAGATGATAAAGTTGACGTACTCAAATGTGGATGGAATGGTATCTAAATTACTAGAGATGAATGATTATGTCAGAGAAAATGAACCACAAATATTATGCCTAACTGAGACAAAATTAACACCAAGGATATCCAATGACATACTAAACTTAGAGGAATACAATATATGGAGAAGAGACAGAAACTTAAAAAAAGGAGGAGGAATTATAATATTAACTAAGAAAAATCTAAAAGTCAAGGAAATAAACCTAGATATACCATCACAAGTAGAACTGATTGCAGTAGAGATCGACACATCTGAAGGTAAAGTAATTGTAGCCAATTTGTATATGCCACCCAGATCAAACACATGGGAAAGAGACGAATACGTGGACCTGGCAGAGAGTACAATTCAGAGTATAAGATCCTTGCTACATAAAATGGAAGAGAAATCGGAAAGAATTATACTAACTGGGGATTTCAATACAAATATAAATTGGAATACTCTAGATATAAATAACCAAGAAAGCTGTTGGGACCAAAAGCTCCTGGATCTCGTACAAGAGTTTTTCTTAACGCAACATGTGAGGGAAACCACTAGAAAAAGAGGACTTTATGTACCTTCAGTGCTAGATCTAATATTTACTAGGCAAGAAAATGACATTGACAGTTTAATATATCACCCTCCACTCGGCAAAAGCGATCATGCAGTACTAAGTATAACTTCAGGATTGCATATGACATAGTAAACAACAATGACAGTTACAAAACGAACATAAACTATAAAAAGGGAAATTATCAAGACCTAAAGAAGTATTTCTTAGAAGTTGATTGGGAAAATGAGCTTAGAGGACAAGATTTAAATGCTGTATATAAAAAATTTTGTGAATTTTATGAAATAGGAGTCCAGAAGTACATCCCACAGCACAAAGAAGCAGATAAGAAAATACAGAAACGGTTCAATACAGAATGTAAAAAATCAAAAGAATGAAGAGATTTGTTGTGGAATAGATACAGAAGACACAATAGTGAAAGGGCGTATAATAATTACAAACAGGCAAGAAACGACTATACAAGAATAAGGAGGGAAGCCCAAAAACAGTTTGAGGAGGATATAATAAATAAAAGTAGTGATCAACCAAAGCTGTTTTACAGCTATATCAGAAGCAAAACCAAAGTAAAAGATATAATACAATCCATTACGGACGAGGGAATCACTTATACACAAGAGAAAGATATTTGTGAAGCACTAAATAAGAATTTCCAATTAGTTTTTACAGAAGAAAAAAATTTTGAGAGGGAATATGTGGAACACGCATGTCCACACATACTACCAGATATACAAATAGCAGAAAAAGTAATACAGGAGGAGTTAAGTAGATTAGACAGAGGAAAAGCAAGTGGTCCTGATGAAATTTCATGTTGGGTGTTACGAGAATGTGCAAAGGAGTTAAGTAAACCATTATTTTTAATTTTCAAGAAATCCTTAAGTCAAGGGAAACTACCTGATATTTGGAAAAAAAGCAAATATAGTCCCCTTATTCAAGAAAGGAAATAGACAAAATCATCTCAACTACCGACCAGTATCACTGACCAGTGTTGTAAGCAAGGTATTAGAAAAACTTATAAGAAAAGCTTGGGTAAATCATCTAGAAGAACACAGTATGATAACAGAAAGACAGTTTGGCTTCAGAAAAGGAAAATCATGTGTTACTAATCTGTTGAGCTACTATGACAGAGTAACAAACACAATACAGGAAAGGGAAGGATGGGTGGACAGTATCTATTTAGATTTCAAGAAAGCTTTTGACACTACCACACCAAAGACTTTTATGGAAGCTGTACCATCAAGGAGGAATTCGAGGCAAACTGTTTTGTTGGATGCAAGACTTTCTCATAAAAAGAGAAATGAGGACAGTACTAAGAGGAAACTACTCATCATGGAAAGAAGTGACTAGTGGAGTACCACAGGGTTCGGTGCTGGCACCAATCATGTTTCTAGTGTACATAAATGATATAAACAGTAACACTGGAAATGAGAGCTATCTGAATATGTTTGCAGATGATGCAAAAATACAAAGGAGAATTACTAGCACAGACTCTTGTAGGGAGCTACAAGAAGAATTAAATAAACTTCATAAATGGAGTAGTGCATGGCAAATGGAATTCAATGTGGACAAATGTCATGTAATCAAGTTTGGTAAAAGTGGAAAAAGACCTGATTGGGATTATAAGTTAGGAAATAAAACCCTATACACATCAGAAAGAGAGAAAGACCTAGGTGTGATTATCAATAACAGACTATCTCCGGCTGACCACATCAACGAGAAGGTATGGAACATGTATACACTGCTTGCAAATATGAGAATAGCATTCACATACATAAATGAAGACATGCTAAGAAGGATAATAACATCATTCATTAGACCAACCCTGGAATATGCATCAATAGTCTGGAGTCCCTCATCTCAAAAGCATATAGACAAGATTGAAAAAGTTCAAAGGGCCGCTACAAGATGGATACCAAGCTTAAGGGACCTAAGCTACGAAGAAAGACTAAATAAACTGAATCTACCAACACTACAGGAGAGAAGGAAAAGAGGTGACATGATAATGCTATATAAGTGCATATCAGGAAAGGAGAAAATAGACATAAATGATTACTTAACATATGGAGAAGCATCAGCAAGAGGACACTGCAAAAAACTGTATAAGAAGAGAGGTGATAAAGACGTAAGGAAATTCAGTTTCCCAAACAGAGCAATTGATCAATGGAATGCACTACCGAATGAAATAGTGTGTGCCAAAACAATTCACAAATTTAAGGATATGTACGATAAATATGGTCTAAGACACGGGACAATACGAGCTTGACTCATTCCTTTAAAGATACAATTAGGTAAGAACAATTAGGTAAGAAGGTAAAAACACACACACACACACACACACACACACACACACACACACACAGGTATCTTAATGACACACACACAGACACAGACAGACAGACAGACAGACAGAAACACACACACACACACACACACACACACACAGGTAGATTAATGACACGCACGCACACACACACACACACACACACACACACACACACACACACACACACACACACACACACACAAGAAATCTTTGAGTCAAGGGAAACTACCTGATATTTGGAAAAAAGCAAATATAGTCCCCCTATTCAAGAAAGGAAATAGACAAAATCCTCTCAACTACCGACCAGTATCACTGACTAGTGTTGTAAGCAAGGTATTAGAAAAACTTATAAGAAAAGCTGGGGTAAATCATCTAGAAAAACACAGTATGATAACAGAAAGACAGTTTGGTTTCAGAAAAGGAAAAATCATGTGTTACTAATCTGTTGAGCTACTATGACAGAGTAACAAACACAATACAGGAAAGGGAAGGATGGGTGGACAGTATCTATTTAGATTTCAAGAAAGCTTTTGACACAGTACCACACCAAAGACTTTTATGGAAGCTGTACCATCAAGGAGGAATTCGAGGCAAACTGTTTTGTTGGATGCAAGACTTTCTCATAAAAAGAGAAATGAGGACAGTACTAAGAGGAAACTACTCATCATGGAAAGAAGTGACTAGTGGAGTACCACAGGGTACGGTGCTGGCACCAATCATGTTTCTAGTGTACATAAATGATATAAACAGTAACACTGGAAATGAGAGCTATCTGAATATGTTTGCAGATGATGCAAAAATACAAAGGAGAATTACTAGGCACAGACTCTTGTAGGGAGCTACAAGAAGAATTAAATAAACTTCATAAATGGAGTAGTACATGGCAAATGGAATTCAATGTGGACAAATGTCATGTAATCAAGTTTGGTAAAAGTGGAAAAAGACCTGATTGGGATTATAAGTTAGGAAATAAAACCCTATACACATCAGAAAGAGAGAAAGACCTAGGTGTGATTATCAATAACAGACTATCTCCGGCTGACCACATCAGCGAGAAGGTATGGAACATGTATACACTGCTTGCAAATATGAGAATAGCATTCACATACATAAATGAAGACATGCTAAGAAGGATAATAACATCATTCATTAGACCAACCCTGGAATATGCATCAATAGTCTTGAGTCCTCATCTCAAAAAGCATATAGAAAAGATTGAAAAAGTTCAAAGGGCCGCTACAAGATGGATACCAAGCTTAAGGGACCTAAGCTACGAAGAAAGACTAAATAAACTGAATCTACCAACACTACAGGAGAGAAGGAAAAGAGGTGACATGATAATGCTATATAAGTGCATTTCAGGAAAGGAGAAAATAGACATAAATGATTACTTAACATATGGAGAAGCATCAGCAAGAGGACACTGCAAAAAACTGCATAAGAAGAGAGGTGATAAAGACGTAAGGAAATTCAGTTTCCAAAACAGAGCAATTGATCAATGGAATGCACTACCGAATGAAATAGTGTGTGCCAAAACAATTCACAAATTTAAGGATATGTACGATAAATATGGTCTAAGACACGGGACAATACGAGCTTGACTCATTCCTGTAAAGATACAATTATGTAAGAACACACACAGGTATCTTAATGACACAGACACAGACACAGACAGACAGACAGACAGACAGACACACACACACACACACACACACACACACACACACACACACACACACACGGCATCGTCGGAGGAAGACGTCCTTTATCGGCGCTCCATACCAGCTCAACACGGCCAGAGGCATTACCTAAATAAGTATCTTTGAATGAGTCAAGCTCTGTACCAGATTAGACTAAATGATTTTTCATTATTAAAAGGAAAAGAAATAATAAGTTTAAATAAGACTGGTTTAAACAACAAAGAACCACGATGCGTTGAGTCAGCTGGGTTTGTTTATACTACAGCAACACGCGGATAGTGTGCATACTTTGTACCTAAGTACACACTCTGTTCATTTAGTATTACAAAATGGATACATACTTCAGTAAAACCAATTTGGAAAAGAAAAGGGATAAAAGTAAAAAGCAAAATGATGATTTCTACCAAGAACTGGTTGAAGTGGAGACTCACAATAGACTGGATGAACGTGTACACAAACTAGAAATGGCTTTCAAAAATGAAATTGATGAAATAAAGAAGCAAATGCACTTGCAAAAGGAAGAGATAGAAAAACTGGGAAGGGAGGCCAATAAGAAAGACACAACCATCAGTGAACTAACAGTGGAATTGAATACGCTTAGGAAGAAAGTGAGTGAAATGAGAAGTACAGTAGTTAATCACGAGAGTGTTATGGAAGAGTTAAAAAATGACACAGAGACAATTAGACAAGCAAGCAGTCTTATGGACCAGAGCAGTGATATTGAGGAGAAGATAACACAGGTGAATGAAGCTGTGCAAAGCTACAAAAATGATGTAGAAACCACGTATGCTGAAATGGTGAAAGTAAAGAAAGACTTAGAAACAAGGGTGGAGGAAAAAAACATTAAAAAGGAAGTGAAAAGAACAATCTAAAACAATCCAAAGTTAGTCAGAGATTCAGTAGAAATAAATAAATCAATAGTAGTCACTGGTATAGAAGAGGAAGAAATTAAAAACAAAATCACTAGAGACAAAAAGGAGATGGCAAATGTAATGAGCTTACTGAAAGAAGTATCAGAGGAAATCTGTAGTAAAGACATATAGGAACACAAAAGGTTAGGGAAATACGAGAAAAGCAAGACAGGACCTCTAAAGGTGACTTTCCAGAGTGTAAACACTGTGGAAGAGATACTAAAAAATGCAAAGAATCTTATGGAAAAAGAGGAGTTCAAAAATGTATGGATAAAAAGATCCCTAACACAAGAGGAACTGGAATTACTGAAAGAGAAAAGGGAGGAAGCAAAAACAAAAAATGAGGGAAGATCAGAAGAGGACAAGAAGAAATTTTTTTACAAAGTAATAGGATTGCAGGTACGAAAGTGGTACACAAACAGGATGGAAGAAAAAGGAGGAAGTTAGTAGAACCATGTCATGACAAGTATATAAACAAGATGATAAAGTTGACGTACTCAAATGTGGATGGAATGGTATCTAAATTACTAGAGATGAATGATTATGTCAGAGAAAATGAACCACAAATATTATGCCTAACTGAGACAAAATTAACACCAAGGATATCCAATGACATACTAAACTTAGAGGAATACAATATATGGAGAAGAGACAGAAACTTAAAAAAGGAGGAGGAATTATAATATTAACTAAGAAAAATCTAAAAGTCAAGGAAATAAACCTAGATATACCATCACAAGTAGAACTGATTGCAGTAGAGATCGACACATCTGAAGGTAAAGTAATTGTAGCCAATTTGTAGTATGCCACCCAGATCAAACACATGGGAAAGAGACGAATACGTGGACCTGGCAGAGAGTACAATTCAGAGTATAAGATCCTTGCTACATAAAATGGAAGAGAAATCGGAAAGAATTATACTAACTGGGGATTTCAATACAAATATAAATTGGAATACTCTAGATATAAATAGCCAAGAAAGCTGTTGGGACCAAAAGCTCCTGGATCTCGTACAAGAGTTTTTCTTAACGCAACATGTGAGGGAAACCACTAGAAAAAGAGGACTTTATGTACCTTCAGTGCTAGATCTAATATTTACTAGGCAAGAAAATGACATTGACAGTTTAATATATCACCCTCCACTCGGCAAAAGCGATCATGCAGTACTAAAGTATAACTTCAGGATAGCATATGACATAGTAAACAACAATGACAGTTACAAAACGAACATAAACTATAAAAAGGGAAATTATCAAGACCTAAAGAAGTATTTCTTAGAAGTTGATTGGGAAAATGAGCTTAGAGGACAAGATTTAAATGCTGTATATAAAAAATTTTGTGAATTTT
>NW_027643876.1:5000-20000 GCF_032717465.1 Coenobita brevimanus
ATTCCTCACCATCCAACCTCGCTGTACATTCACTGACTTCACCTCTCTCAAAGACCATCACTTTACTCTTCCCTACATTCACCTTGAGATTCCGTTTCTTACACACTCTCCCAAACTCATCCACCAAGCCTTGCAGCTCTCCTTCGTCTTCACTCAACAACACAGTATCATCTGCAAACAACAGTACAGGGAGTTTCCAAACACTATCCTCTCTCACCATGGCCACTCCAACATCCACTACCCCTACCTTGTACCTCTTTTATTACCCCATCCATGTACAGATTGAACAACGATGGAGACATGACACATCCCTGTTTCAACCCAACCTTCAAAGAGAAAAATTCACTTAGTTCACCATCCACACGCACTGCAGCCTTCGCACCATCGTACATACTCTTCACAGCATTCAACAACTTTCCATCTACTCCATATATTCTTAACACTTTCCACAATCCTTGTCTATCCACCCTGTCATATGCTTTCTCCAAATCCATGAAAGCCGCATACAACTTCTTTCCCTTCTCTAGAAACTTTTCCACTAAAGATCTGAGAATGAATATCTGATCTACACAACCTCTTCCCTTCCTAAAGCCTCCCTGTTCTTCTCCAACTAATTTCTCTGTTCTTTCTCTAACTCTGTCAATAAGTATCCTACCATACACTTTTCCTATTATACTAAGAAGACAAATGCCCCTATGGTTACCACACACTTCTTTTTCCCCTTTTCCTTTGTACGAGTACAAGGGAATAATTATACCTGACTTCCAATCCTCCGGGACTCTACCTTCCTCCCAGGCCAATCTGCACATCTTCCACATCCATTCTACTACTATCTCTCCCCCATGCTTCAGGATTTCACCACACACTCCATCAATTCCTGGGGCTTTCCCCGATTTAACTTTCTTCATTGCTTCCACAACTTCTATCCTACTGATTTCTTCCTGTCTTCTCACCTCCCTCCTTCTCCCAGCCATTCCCCAGCCACTTATACTCGCATTACTTCCATCCTCTACGTTCAACAATTCCTTAAAGTGTTCTCTCCATCTGCTCACTTTTTCTCCCTTCTCCACTAGTAATCTACCATTTTTATCTTTCACTCCCCTGCTAACTTCACTTCCACCCTGTCTTACTCTTTTCACCTCTCTCCAGAACATTTTCTTAGTCCCTCCACTTTACACTCAAATTTCTTCCAAATTCCTCATCCACTCTCTTCTTACTCTCTCTTACTAATCTTTTCACCTCTCTCTTCCTTTCTACATATAACTCTCTCTTCCGCCTCTCAACCTCTTCCACACCCCTATTTCTCATCCATTCATTGTATGCTTTCTTCTTTTGTGCCACAGCCTGTTTCACCTCTTCAGTCCACCACGCTGTTCCTTGCACCCCCCTCCGTCTTCTCTTCCTTCCACACACCACATCACATGCTGCACATATTTCTTCTGTAAATATTCTACACACACATTCCACGTCTCCCATCTGCTCCAATTCATATTTGCCCAATCGTTCCTCCACTTCTCTCTTATACTCTGCCTTTTTCTCATCCTCCTGTAACCTTTCCACTCTCCTTGCAACTACTCCTTCCTCTCGTCTTTACCTTCTTCTATTCCTCCAACTTTCTTGTACTTTAATTCTGGCCATCACCAAGTAGTGGTCAGAAAGTCCACTCCCCCAACCTCTATACACTCTTGCATCCATTACACATCTTCGCATCCTTTCATCCACACACACATAATCAATCATTGCCTTCCTTTCATTCAGTTCACCACCCACCCTTCTCATCACTCGCCATGTATACCTGTGAATCATTTTATGCCTGAAGAGGGTATTGGCTATCACCAACCCCCTCCCAGCACAAATATCCACTAACGCACTCCCATTCTCATCTATCTCAGCAGGCACACCCCACTCACCAACTATTCCATCCACCTTCACATTCCCAACTTTACCATTCATATCACCAATCAAAAACACTCTCTCATTCCTTCCAAACTTTTCCATGCACACTTCTACATTTGTCCAGAACTCTTCTCTCACTCTTCTAGCACGATCTTGCGTTGGCGCATACACACACACAATCGCCCACATTTGTATTCCAACTTTCAACTTTACCCACACAATCCTTGACCCAACTGATCCATACTGTCTTATGCTCCTCTTCCATCTTTTACTCACAACTATATGTACTCCTTCCTTTGCCCTCTCATTCTCACCTACTCCTGCACATATACCCCATCCATACTCCCATTCTCTCACACTTTCTCCTCACCATTTTGTTTCAGTTATTCCACATACATCCACTTTCGCATCCTCAAGCACCTGGACAATCTCTCTCTCTTTCACCTCATCATTCGCTCCCCTTACATTCCAGGTTCCAATTACAATGCCCTTTGTCCGGTCCTTGGTCGTCATCGTTTGGTCAGTCCTTGTCCGAGGCTTATTGTTTGTTTTTTTAGTTAGTTGTTTTCCGGGGAGGGGCACTAACCCTCCGCCAACCCTTTTAGTCGCCTTTTACGACAAGCAGGGATACTGGGGGAGTATTCTTGAAAACCCCCCCTACCCCAGGGGGGTAATAATTCGTGTACTCTATTGGATAACGTGGATGTGGACGTATTATAACTACATATTTACACGTCACAGCAATTCCACTATGACACGAGCTGTTGACAATGCTGGTGCTCTTGGGTCTAAAGAAGCTATTTTTTCGGTGACAATCCCTACTAAGAAATGAGTTCATTATTCACACACCCGTCCGGCAAGGGAGATACAATAATCCTGGTTAACATCTGTTTATTTCGAAGGTGCCCTGAGGTTTATGAAAAGTCCCAAACACTCCTTGCCAATTAACAGCCGATGGAAAATATGTTAAATACCATTGTTAAATCTGCCAACATTTACAAACACTCACACTGATATATTTCCAAAGGAAGATTTTTGTGATTTGGCGTCGTAGCAGTGGCTAATTGTACACACCATCTCTAAACTCACACCTTCTCTATGCCCGCTACTCCAGTCCCCCTTCCCTACCCCCTCACCTCTTCCCTACCCCCTCACCTCTTCCCTACCCCCTCACCTCTTCCCTACCCCCTCATCTCTTCCCTACCCCCTCACCTCTTTCCTACCCCCGCACCTTTTCCCTCTATCCCCCTCCCCTCTTCCCTACCTCCTCACCTCTTCCCTACCCCCTCATCTCTTCCCTACCCCCTCCCCTCTTCCCTCTACCCCCTCCCCTCTTCCCTCTACCCCCACCCCTCTTCCTTCTACCCCCCCTCCCATCTCCCTGCCACCAGTCAAACCTCCCCTACCCTCACACCTCTGCTCTCCACCTCTCAGGTTGAATTTTTCCATTGACATGAAGAAAGCAGAGGATTTTCGCACGACCAAGCAGGCAGAGGATATTTACACGGCCAGGCAAGCAAAGGATATTTACACCGACACGACAGACGACAGGAGTGGGAAATAATAGCTTTCTCCCCAAGTAAAAGGTATTTGAACCATTTGTAAACTTTTTGAAATTTGAAATATTTTTTTCTGAGCTGTTCTCACATCGTACACTTAGTTATGCATTTTGTTTATTGATAAAAGAGTGATTTTCACACACACACGCACACACACACACACACACACACACACACACACACACACGCACACACACACGCACACACACACACACACACACACACACACACATACACACACACACACACATACGCACACACACACGCACACACACACGCACACACACACGCACACACACACACACACATACACACACACACACACACATACGCACACACACACACATACACACACATACACACACACACACACACACACACGCACGCACGCACGCACGCACGCACGCACGCACGCACACACACACACACACACACACACATTTAAGGATATCTACGATAAATATGGTTTAAGACACGGGACAGTACGAGCTTGACTCGTTCCTGTAAAGATACAATTAGGTAATAATTAGGTAAGGTAGGTAAGAACACACACACACCTCTCTCTCTCTCTCTCTCTCTCTCTCTCACACACACACACACACACACACACACACACACATACAATGATAATTTGGAAGAGAGCACTGATAGCTGTGTGGTGGTTGTGGTGGTGGTGGTGGAGTATGGTTGTGGTTATGGTGGTGGAGTTTGGTTGTGGTGGTGGAGTGTAGTTCTGCTGGTGGTGGTGGAGTGTGGTTGTGGTGGTGGTGGTGGAGTGTGGTTGTGATGGTGGTGGTAGTACGTGGTTGTGGTAGTGGTGATAGTGTTATGCTGGTGGCTGGGGTGGAGTGTGGTTGTGGTGGTGGTAGTGTGGGTGTGGTGATGGTACAGCGTGGCTGTGAAGAACTTAAAGGAAGGATGTGTGGAATGGGAAGGAATTGGATGACAAGTTGGGGTTAGAAGACATTGACGTAAGTTTGCAATATAATGTTGGTGTTATGGAAAATAAATCTCTCAGGGAAATGCGCTACGAAGCCTGCTATGCTACCCAGAATACGGGACATAGGCTCAGCAGTAGCATATAGTGCGTACTTTGGCCTAATTGATATTTGCTCCACAGAAAACGATGGAAACGCCGGAGGACGAGATGTCAACCCTGGCCAGCGAGATGGCAACTGCAGGCGAGGGGGAAGGCGAAGCTGCAGCCCCAGAAGACGAGATGGCAACCTCAGAAGACGAGATGGCAACCTCAGAAGACATGGCAACCTCAGAAGACGAGATGGCAACCTCAGAAGACATGGCAACCTCAGAAGAAGGGGTGGCAACTACGGAAGAAATGGCAGTTGTAGACAACGAGATAGCCGCTCGAGAACATGGCAAGCCCTGCAGAGGAACTGGTGCAGCGTGTGTTGTAGCTTGTACTGATAGGTGATGTGGTAGGGAGGGTAGCAGCAGCTGTGGCGGCACCTGTATAGCGTTACTCTGGTAGGCATTGCATTCCTTAGGCACCTTTGATGTTCCTGTATTTCCCCAGGCGATGCAGAGACGGCTGCGAGGGAGAGACGAGACTGCCGAGAGACCAGGGGAGACCGGAGAGCCTGCAGGGAGATCGGAGCGCCGGACAGGACAGGTGACAGGTTGTATTTTTCTTTGTATTTTCCTTTAGGGTGTGATTGTGAGTGCGTGATTTGTGTGTGTGTGTGTGTGTTTAGTTCCCAGCATACTAGGCTGGGTGTGGCAGGTAGGTGGGTCTGGGGAGGGAGGTGGGGTGGGGGGAGGCGGGAAAGGGGGGACTTCCTTCCACTTCCATCTTCCTCTCCGTCTGTCCTGTCTGCCTGTCCTCAGCGCAGCCGAACGTGCTGGGATGGTGTGTCTGTCTGTTAGTGTCTGTCTGCTTTAGTGCTTCTTTCTCTTCCCCACCTTTACTTTTTTATGCGCTTTTTCTTTTTCTGTCGTTCTAGAGTGAGCGTGATGCAGAGAGGGTAGAGGGGCGAGTAGGAGCGAGGGAGCGAGTTGGAGATAGACATAGGACCTACTACATAATATTAATTGCTAAAGGTATCTTGCCCGTATTTAACTGATATACTTTGATAATACTTGAAACATTTGCTCTAGTCCAATACTTTTGTGATATACTTTGAGATACTTTAATATATAAAATCTTCTGCCAGAGTAACCTAACAGCTGCTGCCATTGCTACTTGTATACTTTGTAAATGTATTGTAATTGTAAACTCTTGTAAAACACTAAAGATAATAAAAGAATCAGCTGTATATCAACTTTACTTTGCCCTTTATGGTATTACAAATGACTAAAATACAATATCACAGAAAAAGTAAAGTATGCAAAGAAAGCCTACAATGCTATACTCTAGTTGCCAAAGACATGGAACAGAGTACACAGTAGACTCCAGCACAAGTTAAATGATTCTGTCCCGTCATCCTAAGAGGGTTTTCTGAAGCTGTAGGATATAGTCAGAAGCTAGCAAAGAGTAAAAGTGACATCCGCAAACCAAGAGCTCAGCGTCCAGCGCTCCGCGGTTCAAGTCCCAGAGGTGGACAGATGTTTTGACGTGTAGACGTTACCAGGGCGTAGCTTGGTGGCCTACCCTTTAATATTCTGGACTAATGGTGGTCTAGCCTCGTGCTCCTGCGCTCCACCTCATAAAAAAAAAAAAGGAAAGCCAAGGGTCATGAATGAACTAAAGGACTGAACTAAGCGGGGAAGAACAAAAATCGTAGAGAAGATCGCCCCAAATTTGATGAGACAGTGTAGTATAACTGAGTGAAATAGGCGTTGGATATGACGGAACTAAACGGCAGTTATACCCACCTCTCTTCTGTACCCTACACTACCCTGATTCAGCCTACCCTACCCTACCCAGCCCTACACTACCCTACCCAGCCCTACCCTACCCAGCCCACCACCACCCAGCCCTATCTTACCCTGCCATAACCTATCCTACCCTCCCCAACGCAACCATAACCTACCCATGCTTACCCTCGCCTGCCCTAATCGACCCACCTCTATTCTACCCTGCCATAACCGACCCATCCCTACCCTACCTAAAATGCCCGCCTTGGCCGTGCCCGTCGCCGGACCTCCCACCTCACCATCCCCCACCCCACCACCGGGCCGCCACCGCACCACCACCCCAGGAGGATACAACGGTGGGGTTAGTGACCCCGATCAAGAGGGTCACAGTCCTGGGCCCCTGTTCCCCGCAACTGCCCCAACACCAGGTGACCAGGGAAAGGCAACTACCTTGCGGGCGGGACAACCATCGTCAGAAAAGGGGTGGGACTGAACTAGCTCCAGTCCCAGGTAACACCGTATTGACGGCAATTGTTACACCCTCTAGGGCAGGAGACCCAAGGGCAGGAGGCCCAAGGCTACGGCCTAATAAAGTGTACGAGGGTAAGGCGACCCAAGGCTCCGGCCTTAGTACACCCCAGAGAGAGAGTTGCCCCAGTGCATCCCTCTCCTGCTGTTCTCTCCTACAGGAGCAACACCGCGCCGACAGTCTCTATATGTGGCGGGGAAGGAGCGGCCTTGTACGCCCTTCAGTTGCTTCTGGTCGGAAAGATCAGCTCCCGGCTACGGCCAGAGTACGTACCAGGGTAAAGAGCCCCTGCTATCGTACGTGTAGCTTTTCCCTACTACGGGAGCAACACCGCGCCACATTAACACTTTTTTCGATTTTCATCTTTCTTCCTCCAGACGATTTTCTTCAACTCTGGAGAGAAATTTCGTACTGGAGGGGTTAGATACAGTCACCATCAACCCCTTCACTACGAGGGGATCTCCTAAGCTGAATAAAATCGTCCGATTACCTAGAACAAAGCAACTAAGTCATTCTCTGTCTGAAGGGGTTATTGTGTCTGTCCCATCATCCCGAGAGGGTTTCTTTAAGCTCCAGGAAATCGTCTAAAGGTAGCAAATTGTAAACATGACGTCAGCACTTGGTCTAGGCGCCACAGATCGAGTCCCGGAGGCGAACAAAGGTTTTTATATCATATAGACGATTTATATTTTATATTTTGCAACTTTCAGAGGCATTTACTCAGCTTTAGGAGTCTTATGGATAGGCTCAATCAAACGTATCGAACCTCCCATGTTAGAAAAAATAGCTTACAGAAATGCGTCCTCGTACTGAAGGGGCTGAATGGACAGATCGAGTGACTAAGATATTGAATTATGTATATGACTGGTTTTGTTGCTATTTCTATTATTATTATTATTATTATTATTATTATTTCAGGCAAATGTCCCAGGCTTCTAGACTGGCTGACTAGCGAATATTTTTAAGTCTCCCGTGGCTCCGTGCTCCTTCCACTCAAGAGCCTGCACTTCACGCATTCCACGCACAAGATGGCGCCACCGCTGCATTCCTGCGAAGACGAGAGGTCAAGAGGACGACACTTGCTTTTTGTTTGTTTGTTTACTGTAATTGCTTAAAGTTGTGATCCCTCCAACTTGAATGCTCAGTTGTAACTATTGATAACTAGAATACGATGCTAGTCACGAAGAAGGGCTATGAAAAGATACAGAGCTCGTTGTATTTTTTTCTTTTAACTAAGATACATGAAATAAGCTGCAAAAATACGAAAATACGAGCTTACTTAATGTAAATGAATTATAGTACGTTCAAGATGGAGGGAAGGCATTTTGTATTTTGTTTGTGATGTTATAGTGTCTCTCAGGATCCTAGGATCCTCTCTCGGCTGAACCAAATTGTCTGGCGTCAGCTGGAACATGATGCTAGAGTTATGTCGGTCGTGAGGGGGTTAATGGTGACGGTATTGACACTGTCAGGCTCCTATGACTCACTCAGTCGAATAAAATCGTCTGAGTCAGCTGGAATGGGGTACTAGAGTTGTCCCGAGCATCACTCAGGGGGTTAAGATTCTTAACCCTCTGGTGCTTGGGACAACTCTAGTATTCCATTCCAGCTGACAGACGATTTTGTTCGGCTGAGTGAGTCATAGGAGCCTGACAGTTACTACACTGTCACCGTTACCCCACATGACTGGCATAACTCTGGTATATCATGTTCCAGCTGACGCCAGACAATTTGGTTCAGCCGAGTGGGTCTGGGGCCTGGGGGGCACTAAATGAAAATATCCAAAAAATATTAAAGGGGGGGCTATATCAATTTTGCCACAGGAGGTATACCAAAATTGGACTTTTTAATAAAACCCCCTCCTCTCTCACTCCCTGTGTTTTGTATATGTCCCTCTCTGTCTGCCTGTGGTGTGTCTGTCCCACCCTCTCTGTGTGTGTGGTGTGTCTACTGTGTGAAGGTGGCTGTGGTTATGTACGTGTCTTGGTGTGTGTGTGTCTTGATGTGTGTATGTATGTAGTAGTGTGTGTGTGTGTGTGTGTGTCTTGATGTGTGTATGTATGTAGTAGTGTGTGTGTGTGTGTGTGTGTCTTGATGTGTGTACGTATGTAGTAGTGTGTGTAAGTGTCTTGGTGTGCGTGAGCTGAAGTGTAAGTATGGGGCCTTGTGGTTTTAAGGAAAGCCTGCTATGCAAACTTCCCTCAGCCACATTTTAAAGAAACCTCTATCACACCGGGACTTGAACCCGGGTCCTCCTGATCAGCAGGCCAGCACCATGCTGACCATGCCACCGCGCCCCCTTAAGAATACCGGCTAAAACTTCTACTGTATTTTATTTCTTTACATGTTACAAAAAATGGGAAATTGAACTATCATGCACAGACTAAACTAAATTGTCATGTACCTATTAATGTCACTTTAGGAGGAGATATTTCGAAATTTCCTGAGCTACTTGGAATACCTAAGCCTGCAGTTTAATGCTAATCACGAACAAGTGCTATGGAAAGAATATAGAGCAGTTGCTACTTATATAAAGGGAGAAAGTAAAAACTGCAACTTAGACTGCTATCCAACGGCAGGACTTAAACGATTAACCATATATTACATAAACTTAACACACTGAGTGACACAGAAACTAAACATATGATACAAATTCTTTAATGAAACTTATAATGAGAGTACAAATGACAAAATATACACTGCACAGGAACACAGTACAGTACTCATTGGTTATACCTTCTGTGAGAACTGAGAATGAAAGCCTATCTGTTGTACCGATTTATAAACGGAAGAGATGAATCGCTAAATTTGATCCACAGTAAAAAATAATAATAATAATAATAATAATGAATACATAAAACAATAAAGACAAACCATATAGACTACATGTCCACCCTAAACTGACAAAAACCTGGCATCTCTCCACCTTGAATGCTGAGCTGTTTCTAGAGATAAAGACTAGATTATCATGCAAATCACAATGAAGATCTATGGGGAGGATGCAAAACCATAATACTGTCTTATTCTGCCACTTAGATACAGGAACTAAGCAGCAGAAGGACTAAAATTTGTCAAGGTGAGCCAACTACAATGACACAGATGAAGTCTGAGATTATATAATGTGTAATCATGAACTGATTGCATCATTCAGTAAAGATTAAAAAAGGAAAAGCTATCAAATCTGAAAGTGTAAGTACTATACAAGATATGATTAACCTTGTACATCCATATTCTGAGATATGCTTCCTATATCATAGCCTACACACAAATTCATCCCCCTCAACAGTAATGGTATATTCCTGCTGTCTCCTGACTTCCAATCAACTTATGAAACCTTTCTCCTAATTACAGTACAGTAATATGTTAATGAAGGCTGCTAGTAATTACCTTCAGTATGATAATTCTTATTTAAAGGTAGCAGCAATGGCTAATGAAGGATGTAAGGTATGCAGTCCTTCCAGTTCAATATACTATATCTCCAATCAGGCTTTATCCAGTGTCTCTCCTACACATGTTAATACCTTCAGTCTTCACTAGTTTAACTCACAGAGCAGGGATTTTTTTTTCATGCCATCTCATGATTATATTTAGCTTTGTATAGACTTCTGGAAGTGTAGGGGTTAGGCACAGCCTCACTGAACTCCTGCAATAGCAGAGACTTTGCATAAGTTGAATAAAATTGCCTTCTGGCACTATGAATAAACTGAAAAGGGCATCACCGGGATTGCAAGAGTTAAAGGGACTCGCGGAGTTTATATCCCCGATGTAAACAAACTACCCATTACAGTTTTTACACACATCCCCTCATTTTTTCCAGCCAATTAACCTACTATGCCTGCCCATGTACAGGATCACATTCGACCTTAAAACCTAAACAGATGGTGTGAATATCAGGGGATTTAAGTAGCACTGCTTACTCCAGTTTAAAGGGACATCTTGGTCACCTGGAGATACACACCGCCGTATATCATCCTTATAGCTAATAATTACAACTTACATCAGCCGACTACACCTCTCGATAATGACAGCAAACACTGATAAACACATGGGCATAAGAATTACCATAATAAGAAGTAGACTAACACCGTAAAGAATAAAATCTTCACTCACCTCCAGCATCTCTCAACGTTGCTCCCATAATGCACCAGTGACGTCACACTTCAAATTAAACATTTACTTATTAAATTTTAAGAAGAAAATTTCTTGAATATATTATCAGTCTTTTAAACATTAATTTTCGTGCAAACTGAATAGAGAGGTAAGTAAAGTGTTTCTTGTTAAATTAAAGATAACCCCATGAATCAGTGGCATCATCATCTCTCTCTCTCTCAAATTCCATACAGAGTACCAGAGTAGGATCACTATTTACTGTCCTGCCGATATATCTCTACAGTTTTACAAGGGGATTTAAAAATAAACGGCCTGGTGGTGGTGGCAGGGGATAAAATTTTGCGATACCAGTCTCTAATCTGCTGCCATTCCCTACAGAACCTGAGCATAATAGACGAGAAATTAGCCCAGGTTGATGCAGCAATTCTTAACTCAAAATTGCCCCAAGAACAACTTTCTGAAGTTTGTCAAACATTTCATGCAACACCCTGTATGGGAAATTTGGATAAAATATTGGTGATATAATTCCCTAACTGTGTGCCATTCCCAACAGAATCTGAGCAGTCTAATGAGTCCACGCTTTGAAGGTTGGGTTGAAACAGGGATGTGTCATGTCTCCATGGTTGTTCAATCTGTACATGGATGGGGTAATAAAAGAGGTACAAGGTAGGGTAGTGGATGTTGGAGTGGCCCTTATGAGAGAGGGCAGTGTTTGGAAACTCCCTGTACTGTTGTTTGCAAATGATACTGTGTTGTTGAGTGAAGACGAAGGAGAGCTGCAAGGCTTGGTGGATGAGTTTGGGAGAGTGTGTAAGAAACGGAATCTAAAGGTGAATGTAGGGAAGAGTAAAGTGATGGTCTTTGAGAGAGGTGAAGTCAGTGAATGTACAGCGAGGTTGGATGGTGAGGAATTGGAAAATGTGAGTACGTTTAAGTACTTGGGTAGTGTGATGAGTAAGGATGGAGGTTTGGAGGGTGAAGTGCTTGAAAGGGTACAGCAGGGAAGAAAGGTTGCTGGTTCTTTGAAAGCAGTGATAAGAAACAGGAAAGTGAGCATGGAAGTGAAAAAGTTACCACATGACAGTAGTGTGATACCAACTCTAACGTACGGAAGTGAAGCTTGGACGTTGTTGGAAGGACACAAGCCAAGAGTGAGAGCAGTGGAAATGAGTTATTTAAGAGGAGCCTGTGGAGTCACATGGAGAGACAGGCTGGCGAATGAGGATATAAAGGAGCGTTGTGGTGTGGATGTGGATGTGATAGGAAGCGTTAGGAGAACACACTGAGGTGGTTTGGCCATGTGGAGAGGATGGAGGGTGAAAGACTGACGAAGAGAATGTATGTGAGTGAGGTGGACTGACGAAGAGAATGTATGTGAGTGAGGTGGAGGGGGGAAGAGGGAGGGGGAGGCCGAGGATGAGATGGAGGGATGGGGTGGAGAGGTATATGAGAGAGGGGGGTGTGAGTTGGGAGCAGGGTAGTGAAATGGCGGGGGACAGGGCGACTTGGAGGCGATTTGTTTGTGGCCACTCCAAACGGGATTGAGGCGTCTGGCAATAGATAGAGATAGATAGAAAATTAAATAACTAAAGCTAACACTGATTTGAACTAATACACATCTGGTCCACAGGTCGTGCTGGAGTCTGCTGCCTTGACGCTGCTTCCTTGCCACACTGGTCATACCCTGCTGAAGTTTGGTCTGCCCTGCTGTGAGAAGCCTGACGGTGGTGTGGTGTCTTCCCCTACTCTGAGATGCCTGGTGGTGTGGTGGTGGTGGTGGTGGTGGCGGCGGCGGCAGCGGCGGAAGCGGCGGCGGCAGCGGCAGGGTGTCGTGTCTTCCCCAGCCGTGAGATTACTTGCTGCTGCTGCTGGTGATCTGCCCTGACCTGCCGAGAGAAGCCTGGTGGTGATGGTGTGATCTGCCTTGCAAGTCCAGGATGTTCTGTGGACAAATGCTACTTTTGAATGCATATTTTATATTGCTGTCTCTGTTAATGTATTTTGTACTGAAGTATTAATAATGAAAACTTAAATTTTCTGTCTTGTTTCATTACCTTTTTAACTGTGGCTTTGACTTAATATAGGTGATAAGTATATTGCGCTCTGCAGTCTTGTGTGTTGTGGGGACGGCTTTTGTGATGAGCTAAGACATTCTGATCGCTTCACCAAATTACTACTCAGCCTTGTGATCGTGGACATAAAAGATTATACAATACAATGATATACAGCTAAGCATAAAAAAGGTTATGGGAATTCTCCACCATGCAATCAATGGACCTAAATTAAAGCCTATATTATAAAGCTAAGCCTGAAGAGGGTTGTGGGAAGTAGATAATGATGCAGGTAGACACTGGTAATGTTCACTGAGCCGTGCCCGCAACACACAAGAACTGGGTGGCGTAATATATGGACCACCTTGTATAATGAGAGGCCGTAAGTGTGTGCTGACTCACAAACTTGCCATCAATGCCCCGTCATAACTATTACTGTGTCTTGTAGGAAGCACAAAGAAAACAGGCCACAGAATACCTCCTTGTCTCTTGTTCCTCCTACACAAACATACACGCCTTTCACTTTAACTTGGCACAGAGTTTCATTTAAAGCATACCAGAATGTCAGGCAGATCAGTAGCAGAAACAGCCAATACTACAGCCCAACATCCTTTCCACGGCACTCATTCGTGACTACCATCATATTCTAGTGATAACTATCGCTACTACTCGGCAAACCGTATAGAAACTATTTATAAGCTATCTGTCTATCCATCTATCCATAGCCAGACGACTTAATCCCGTAAGAGGTGGCCACAAACAAGTCTCCTCTATGCCACCCTGTCCCCCGTCATTCTGCATCACTCCCCCTAATTCACACACACCCTCTCTCATACACATCCCAACTCCATCCTCCACTTATAAGTAATACATTAAAACAACCGTGAATTACTGCCGCACAAGCTGAGCCGTAATCATATCCAACACAAACACGAAGGAGCTTTAAAGAACAGAAAACAATACCTTGATAGCAGAAGACACTAAGACCACAAGTACTGACAGCCTACACCAAGAAACATAACTAATTTCAGTCAGAGACCAAGTGAATATGAGAGGTACACAGTTCATCACTTCAGCTCAAGATCCTTCCCACCTTTGTAACCTTATGTTGCATCATCCTCTCCACAAACAAAATCGAACAACCGCCCAACACTACACAGAGTATCTTTGCAACATATCCCCTCCTCCACCCGACTCTACACTTCCCAAACACATACATAAACACACAGACACCCCAGCCAGCCAAAACTTTCTATACCAAACACATACATAAACACACAGACACCCCAGCCAGCCAAAACTTTCTACACCAAACACATACATAAACACATAGACACCCCAGCCAGCCAAAACTTTCTACACCAAACACATACATAAACACGCAGACACCCCAGCCAGCCAAAACTTTCTGCCAAACAGCATCCTTCATGTGCCACCACCAGCCATACACCCTTCAGACACTACCGAACCCAGAGACACGAGTACACCAACCTTCCCTGCTACAATACTAACACAAAATATAACACACATACAATCCCCTGTGCTCATACTGCAAAGTGGCACCCCCACACCACAGCACACCCACTCACTTCCTGCACCACACCACCACAACACAGACAATCCTTCAATATAACACAGGGTTCACATCCAGAGGAGCCTAAGATGTAACAAGAACAACAACAACAACTCAGGCCAAGTTAAAGTGAAACGAGTCTAGTTACGAAAGGAAAATTATTTCGAGTTATTTTGTAAGCGCTTCGGGTACATAGAGTTACAAGGCCACAGGGAACGGACTGCATACCGAGGGTTATAATACTGTGGCGCCTAAGGGGGCTTTATACCACCTTTTCTTCAGTGATTTATTGTTCAAGCGAGCGAGCGTACAGAGCAAGCGAGCGAGAACACTATATGACATGGTATAATAGGGTGGCAGAGAACAGCGCCAAGACTGTGTTGTCTAGAAAACTATTAAAGCAACAACAGATCTATGGACATCATTAGAAACCTAGTAAAAAAATAATAGGAGTTACTTGAGGGACTT
>NW_027643876.1:25000-35000 GCF_032717465.1 Coenobita brevimanus
ATTTTTTTCTCGATCACACTGTCCCTCTGAAATCTGATTCGCACGTATCAGTTTACATTCAAGTCTCTAACTGTACTGTTGGGTGGACAGGGACAAGGGGGCAGGCAAACCTAGTCCACCAGTCTGATCGGCACGAGAATCAACAGGACGACACTCACACTGCTATTTCACTGGTGCTGAGACACCAAGATTGAGGCGGTACAAGGCAGAGTTGCCGTGAATTGCACACTGGTTGTGACGTCATTATTGCACACGGTCTCGTTTAGTAACCAGGATGACAGAGGATGTATTGTTGGTATAACTACCATAAAATTTGGTATACTGTGAATACTGGAAGAGAGGGTATAATTAATGATGTCAGACCTATTATGATTCAAGTGTAAGGACGTTAAATGTTTAAGAGAGTTAATAAGTCAGCAAATGTTGATTAATAACAAGACAGGAGACAAGGAAGTTTATCCACATCCAAGTTTTCTAGTATATCAACTGTACACGATTTACAACATTGTTTCGGTATTTCTTTAATATTACAAAGTAAGTGTGGACTGCTAATGGTTGGCACGTGTCTTGTAAATAATATATATATATATTTTTTTTAATGATATCGCCGGGTGGGTAGAGGTAGACTGTTCCACGACGTATTCTTCCTTGATTTAAATGACAGTATTATAGACAAACGCTACATATTCGTTGGTTTAACTGTGAAGGGTCTGAATAACAATACATGTTAGTTCCTCCCAATCATGACAAAATCCCCCGTATTCCTACAAGATAACGTGAACAATTCGTGTGGAATGTATTCCGCCTGCCCACATCCATGCTCGTCGTTCATTTGTTTTTCCACATTAGCAGACGATTTTCCACAAAACGACAGCACTGGACTACAAGGCCTCCTCATCTCCCTCACACTAACAGCCCCCTTGTCTCATCAGAATTACGTCTAGTAGCCTTATAGGTATTATTTCTTTGGGCCATGATACTTCCTGGCTGTCAGTGCGATATCCTTGTGTCTTAATGTAGTCACCTTAATGGCTAAAAACAGCAAATATCCAACACTTACCTCAGCGGAATGATGCAACAGCAACACACACACACACCCTCGTCCTTCCACTGTCATACGGCCACTAGCAAAAGTAGCCAAGTAGCGACGCCTACCAAGACGAGAAACTTGTCCAGCTACGTTTACAACCACTAGATGGTACCAGGGCCCTTCCATGGTAGGGGCAACTCTGGCATTCTATTCCAGGTACTGCTTGGCGATAGCAGTCAGTTGAGAGTGAGTCATACTACTCTGAGAGTGTTAATGCTGTCTCTATTAACTCTCATGATCATACAGCTCTCTTTACCAGCCCTATTAAAAAATAAATTGCAAAGGAAATCTTTGCCTGACTTCTGGAGGTGCCTGTGTGTTACCATGGCAACCTCCCATACCACCACAGTTACATACACACATTTCTCCACCAGCAAGTTCCATTAGAGAGTATTGTGTGTGTGTGTGTGTGTGTGTGTGTGTGTGTGTGTGTGTGTGTGTGTGTGTGTGTGTGTGTGTGTGTGTGTGTGTGTGTGTGTGTGTGTGTGTGTGTGTGTGTGTGTGTGTGTGTGTGTGTGTGTGTGTGTGTGTGTGTGTGTGTGTGTGTGTGTGTGTGTGTGTAAATATGTGCCTGTGAGTGCATGTGCGTCTCACCACAATGCACCGCTAGACACCCACTCCACCCCACCACCAAACACTTTCATCACATGTCATTTCTTGCCACAGAAATCTTTAATATTCATTGATCGTTTTTACAAATTAGGTCCGAGTATGTTCTACCAAATTGTGATGAAAAAACGGCAATATTGGCATTAAATATGAGTACAAAGATGTTTTATATAAAGTGTGAGACTCAGTGGGCAATACGTATGGTGTTAGCTTGGCTGGTGCAGGGAGTCTGTGTTACCATGGCAACCTCCCCACCTCTCCACACCATCGCAGACATACACACATTTTCCTGCCACTAAGCTCCATAACAGAATACGTCTGTGTGTGTGTGTGTGTGTGTGTGTGTGTGTGTGTGTGTGTGTGTGTGTGTGTGTGTGTGTGTGTGTGTGTATTTCTGCCTGTCTGTTACTTCACTACTCGTCAAAGTACCTTGGCTGTATATGAGAAGACATGCTTTTAAAGTTAGGGCACAAGTATAATGTGCTGTGAAGTCAACTACACTAATAATAACCCCACGCTTCGTCTCCCCTTTCCTGTCTCCTTGCCTTGCGTCTGTCTGTCTTCTGTCTGTGTGTCTTTCTTTCTGCCTGTCCCTTTATTGCAAATCACAAACAACTCTCAACCGTCCACAACTTCCTAGAATATCATTGTATCCTGCATAATACTACTTTTTTTCAGGGTAATTTGACCCAGATTATCGTCCTTTTGCCGCTTACTTCACATGAGTCATTGGCAGAAAAGTGCAGCGCTACGGCTCCTCTTCAATGGCACTTTTTTGTTACTCACATATTCTAGTATTAATCTATTGCTACAACTCAGTATTCAAGTTGGAGAGATGGAAATTTTAGGAAAAGTCAGAGTCAAATGGGTACAGAATTAATAAAGTCAAACAGCATACCTTTGGTGGGTGCAGCGGGAACAAGGCGACAGATCACAGGCAGGAGGACAATGGAGGAAATATCCAGCGAAATCTAACCACCAGCTTATGATGTGACGCCAACAACACTCGTGCCTCACAATCGGTTCAAACGCCCGTCCATTTTATCAATAAACACCTGTGGTTCTGAAGTATTATAACAGACGTGATGTACTGATGCACTCTCTCCACGGAGTCTATCTCTGAGCTACTGTTTATTACTTGTTCATCACAATGCTTCGAAATTGATGAGCCTCTCGCTCGGACATGACGGCTGACTGAACCTTTATCCTTGTCTTGTACCCCTGACCTCTTACTGAATGCTATAAAAAAACAAATTACTTTATCCTAACTCAAAGTCTAATGACAGAGATGATCTGCTCGCTTGACTTCCCCGCGCACCTTTTGTGACGCCACAGATTAAGTCGGGGTGGGCTTCCTATTCAGAGAAAGCAGTAATATGGATGGGTAACTGCGAAAAATTAGTCAGTCACTGTCCGCTGACTCTTCCTGCTTGGATTCCAGCGACAACGTTCCCGAGTTCGTAAGGGTTTGTACAGAATGGTAAATTCAAAATGTAAATAAAGAAATCTGATGACTTTTTCCTATAATCTTGCTAACAGACAGGCAGACAGACAAAGGCAGACAGGCAGGCAGGCAGACAGACTGATGGATTTATAAACCCTGCCAAACACATAACTTCATCGCTCTTTATCGTTTGGTTGTAATAACACCTTCTAGCAGGGAAAAAAAAGCGAGTTTTTTTTTTTGTCGCTTTTCTCTTTACCCATTTTTTTTTTTTTTTTAGCCTTACTCGTACCAGATCACGTTAGTTAACAATGATGTGATTATTTGGGGATTAATAAAGCTTTAGTTTCAATTTCTATATGAAGGAAAAAGGCAGTGAAAACATCGATAGTACCCCCAACAGTCTAATACCACAGCCTTCACCCATTCGCCTCTGTCTACGTTTTTTCCTTTAACCATTCTTTTCCCCAAATGGAGAGTTGTGGCAGACTCCTGTATTCCATAAACTAGCATGTTATTCGCTCTACGTACAGATTATTATGCGAAAATCTTGCACGTCATTGGCCACGAGATTTTAGGTAAAGAGATTTTGAAGTGATGTAGGGGGTGGGAACTCTCTATCTTGACTGCTTTTGGGCTGGGAGTTTACTGTTAGTAGTAGTAGTAGAAGTAGTAGTAGTAGTAGTAGTAGCAGTACTAGTAGTAGTAGTAGTAGTAGTAGTAGTTTGAGAGATCAGCATTCCAGATTTCATTGATGAATAGTATGGAACCTTCAGGCTAGAAATGTCCGGTAGAGTTACGACATGTGAGCAGTGTCTGACTTGATCGGTTCCTTTTATTTCAAGAGACGACATTTTGAGCATTATCTCAGCTCTCGGTGTCAATGCACTTCTAAGCTTTCAAAGTTTTCCAACCAGATTTTCATATAGTAACTTGTCTTAAGGGTACTACTGAGCCTCCATGACTAACACAGATAGTGGAGTACCAACATATCCAGTACTCCAATGCTAGGGAGGCCATGTGGGGTGCTTTTGGTCATGCCTGAGTTCGCTGGCTTTGGTTTGTTCTTAAATTCTGGCGTCCTCAGTTCACCCAATATGTACTCAGAGCATTTTCACAGGATGCTTATCTAATTAGATTTGTTATTTACGGCTAATATTTCAGCTTGTTAATATTAAAAGAGGATAATTACACAAGTAAATAGTTATTTATTTGATGACATGCTCAGGTTAGGAGAGAAACTCAGACATAATTGTATTTCACGTTTATTTGTATCAACATCTACACTTCGTGGCTTTGGAAAGACAATGTTAGGTAGTTTCGAAGACTGGTGAGTAGAGAGGGACTGGCGGGGATGTGTGGTGGTGTGGGGCGGGATATGGTGACACACTGCAGTAAAGAAATGCCACATAGCTCTCTGTTGGCTGCTCCTGTTACTGGCCGTTCGTCACCCCTGCGAAAGGAATAATATCTTGCTTAACCTTCACTGCCACAGATCTTTCGTAGGTTAAATAAAATCGTCTTGAGATAGTAAAAAAAAAACTGTGATCTAGCATTAATTGGGTTAGTAATCGTAACACAACCAGGGTCTTCTGTATCATATTCTACTGCAAGTGACTTTGGAGACTTTGTGAGGCGTGGCTGTGTGGAAGTGTAGCAATGTGCAGGGGTGTGTGTCTCACAAAACAAAAAGAAAATATTAAACAAAGCATCAGCCTTCAACCAAGCATATCCCAGACAAGAAAACAACTACACTCATTCACTGATGCGAAGGTTACGGCTAGAACATCGCCCCCTTCCCAATATAATCGACGAACAATACCAAAACTGCAAACACTGCAACGCAAACTCTCCTTTTCCCCTACTACATTATCTACTAAACTGCCCTGCAACCGAACTACTCAGAGCGGCAGAATCTACCCCAACCCACACATCCCACCCACTGAACCCTCCGCCACCCCCCTCCCCGCCACGTCTTACAGCTGTCTGTTTATTGCCAGATGCCTTCATCCCATATGGGGTGACCACAAACAAATCGCCTCCACGTCGCCCTATTCCCCCGCCATTTCACTGTCCTGCTCCCAACTCACACCCCCCTCTCTCATATACCTCTCCACTCCATCCCTCCATCTCATCCTTGGCCTCCCCCTCCCTCTCTCCCCCTTCACCTCACTCACATACACTCTCCTCATCAGTCTCTCACTTTCCATCCTCTCCACATGGCCAAACCACCTCAGTGTGTCTTAGATGCTGCACCTAAATAACGCTCACCCCTTTAATACTCCAATTCTAATCTTTCTATTTTCCCTCTTCTTACTACCTCCTGTCCAACCACACACACCGACAGGGCCATAATCAAGGCTCGGTCTCCTCTATAGGCGGAGATAATCCATAAACAACAACAACAACAACAACAACAACAGTCAGGCCCTCGCTCCTTCACCAGGCGGCCAGGAATAGGTTTGGCCAGTAACTCTCTCTCTCTCTCTCTCTCTCTCTCTCTCTCTCTCTCTCTCTCTCTCTCTCTCTCTCTACCTACCTACCTTTCTATCTATATCATCATCATCATCATCATCATACCCTCTTATCCACCTCTCTCTCTCTCTCTCTCTCTCTATCTATCTATCTACCTTTTATTTATATCATCATCATCATCATCATCATCATACCCCCTTATCCACCTCTCTCTCTCTCTCTCTCTCTCTCTCTCTGATTTTTGCTGTTGGCTAATGATGTGAAACCGAGGCTGGGACACGTTTGAATTACCCGGGTGTTTAGGCTTGTGGTGGTGGTGGTGGTGGTGGTGGTGGTGGTGGTTGTGGTGGTGGGAGGTGGTGGTGGTAGTGCTTCTGGTAGTTGTGGTAGGGAAAGGTAGTGGTAGTGGTGGTTTTGGTAGGGGTAGTAAGGAATGAAGGTAGCTGTGGCAGTGACTGTGGTGGCAGATGGGGCAGCCAGAGGGAGGGGGAGGCCACTGATGAGATGGAGGGATGGAGTGGAGGGGTATATGGGAGAGGGAGGTGTGAGCTGGGAGCAGGGCAGTGAAATGGCGGGGGACAGGATGACATGGAGGTGATTTGTTTCTGGCCACCCCTTACAGGATTAAGGCGTCTGGCAATAGATAGATAGACAGATAGATAAGTAAGAATCACCAACTGTCACGCACACTTGAATTAATATCCAAGCTGTGCCAGGCGAGTTGCGTCAGATGTAAACAAAACACAGTGGGAGTGGTAGAAGAGAAAGAGGAAGCAGAAGAGGAAGAAGAGGAAGAGGAAGAAGAGGAAGAGGAAGAAGAGGAAGAGGAAGAAGAGGGAAAAGAGGAAGAGAAGGATGAGGAAGAAGAGGAGGAAAGGGAAGAGGAACAAGAAGAGGAAGAGGATGAGAAAGGAGGTGGGAGGGACAACGTTCAGTTTTAAGCGAACGCCCATAGATTATCGCTGCCCTGTTGTTGTCTATTGCCTCAGCCATTATGTGTGTGTGTGTGTGTGTGTGTGTGTGTGTGTGTGTGTGTGTGTGTGTGTGTGTGTAGATGACAGTCGTAGGGAATGAAGAAGGTAGAAGTGGTTTTGGATGTGGTGGTTGTGTAAAAGGAATGTTGTGTGTGTGTGTGTGTGTGTGTGTGTGTGTGTGTGTTAGAGAAAACATGGCTAAATATGGTTGATCCTCACTCCGAGAGGGTCCTGATTCCCTGCATCCTGAATACTGCCCTCTCCCTCCATGGCAGTCATCACCCATCACCTTCATCCTTCCCAATTCCCATTCCCCCAGAGCATCCATCCCCGCTCTCCTCCACCAAGACAGCCTCAGGAGAATTTCATCCCTCCAAACGCCTGACACTGCCGTATACTACACTGATGGATCAGTTACACAAGAGGGGCTAGCAGGCTCTGCATTTGTCACTGAAGGCCTTGTCGAGAATTGGCGGCTCCCCATGGGAGCCTCCACATACGAGACAGAGCTCGCAGCCATCTTATGTGCACTACGTCATGCCTACGAGCTCCATAAACACCGCATTGTAGTCCATACTGACTCGCTCTCGTCTCTGTACGGTCTCCAATCAAGGCACTTCAGAGACAATGCTAACCTGCTATCCTCAATTCATGCTGTGGCTGACTCCATCAACCAATACGGGGGTGAAATTCTCCTGCACTGGCTGCCTGGACATGTAGGCATATTGGGCAACGAGCTTGCAGATGCTGCTGCACGAGCTGCAACTACTCTCCCACACCCCACCTTCCCTCTCCTCGCCAGTCTGTCTCGCAACAAATTTCTCACCAATAAGGCCATCAATGATCACATCATAAACAATCATATCACTCTTGCCGCTGATGGATCGTTCTCTGCCTCCTGGCTTGCCAGAGCCACAGCATACGAGCCGCTGGACATCCCACCTCGCACCCCCAACTCACTAGAAAGGTATATTCATCGCCTACGCCTCGGCTTCCCAACCTTCTCTCAAGTCACTCGCCTTGACCCAGAGCCATGTATGCACTGCCACCACTCCGACGAGTCTCCTCTGATTCACTATATCCTAGACTGTCCTGCCACAGCCTCACTTCGCGCTACAATCTCACCTGTCCTCATTCCAAGAACATCACGATCCCACACTGCCGCAGAAATAATACGCCTCCTTCCCTCATCTTCTCTCCTCCAACTTGCGTCCTCCTACTGCCCCTCCTTACTAAATCTTCACTCCCCTGCTAACTCGCCACATCTCTGCACCCTCTCTGCCCTCACCTCATCCATTAACCCTCTCATTCCATCATCCTCACCTACACTCACACATTCCTTTCCCTAACAATGATCTCTACACGATTTCCCCCTTCATGCATAAATCTCTGACGGCCTTCCACAATCTGCCCGTGTCCACTCTTCTAAGTAAGGTGGACACATCAACACACACACACGGTTGATCCTCCTGTTGTAAGGTGTCTGTAATTCATCCCCTTCTCTCTGTCATTGCTCCTCTCCCGACTTCCTCTTCTTTCCACTTCGCTCTTTATTACTTCTCTTCCTCCATCCCTCTCTCGTACCCTGTCTGGTCCTAGGTCATTCTCTTCTCTCTTTGCCCTACAAAGCAACCTCCCCACTGGCAAACATCATCTATCCCCTCCCGCTGTAGAGAAGCGATTGTCTGTCAACGTATCGCATGATTGCATCGTCAATTGTCATCGCCGCGTGAGGGCAGCACCTTACAATGTCGCCTCCATCACATTGCCTGCCTGTCATCGCCGCGCGAGGCACTAAACAGACACATACCCTAAAAAAAAAAAATACAAACGTTAAGGCCTATAGCTTCTATTTGGATCAGAAATAGACAAGTTTTCTTCTGGATTGTAGAGACTAAATTCTTATGGAAGAGGTGTTGCAAAGCCTCTACTATTTAGTAGGAGCCTAGTGGTTGCAGTCCATGCCAATACCCACCCTTCCGGAGTTAGGGAGGCGACTGAGGTTCCGGGTTCGTGAGAGAATCATTTGATGAATAGAAAACATGCTAAATACAGCAAATAGAAGAAATTTGACCAATTATTTCTAAATTAAAGTGGGAAATACACAAACCTCCTTCCTAATATAAATTCTACAACCAGTCAGCGTCCTCATGTTACTAAGATTTTATGCATTGTCAATCCCATTTATATGTATAAAATGTTTAAATGTAAATTAGTCTAAAGATTTTTTGTCTCAGAGCAGCACCAGTAACATGCAAGAGGTCGACAGGAAAATAAATGTGCTATTATTTCTTCAACGAGAAAGGCAGTTATATATCTCTTATAGCATATAAAATATAGCCAACAATTATTGTCCGCAACGGCTTAAGGGTTTTTTGCAATATCACACCACTATATCTAAAAAAATTGGCTAAAAAATAATAAACTCGGCTTAGCCCAGAGATGTTAGCGAGCCCGAGAAGTTACCGGACATTTCTAGTAATATTATTATTTTGCAATGACTTCGGTGCTATTCAAATATACTGAGAGAGGAGTTCATACTAGTTCTTCTATAACATAATGCCCAACAACGCTAATATGTCTTTTTTTTGTCCAGATGTTCAAAAATACTAGCTTTTTGCGAATCAACATGCATACAAATATAACCATATGGCAATTCGAATTGGTGTGCGGTCCATTCAAAACACACGTTCTCAAAGTGCTTATTTTAACATATTTCCGCTTTATTACTTTACATTAATGCTTCTACAGTGTGTAATGAGGTGGTAAGACATACATAAACGCTTCTGAGGTGAGTTAAATGTGAGTTTGAAACGATTTAGGCTACAAATAGAGGTTTTGTTGTCATTCATGTTTTCTCACCCTCTGTTTACGTTATGTTCATTCATAATTGTTTTTAAATTTACCCGTTACGGCATTGTTTACGTTGTAGACATTTAAATTCATTCATTCTAGAGTTTGTACTTCATTCAGGAAAAAAGAAATGCGAGAGAAAGAAGAAAGAAGAAAGAGAGGAGAAAGGAGAGAAGAAATGACAGAAAGAAAGGAGAAAGAAACGAGAAAATAGAAGAAAGGAGAAAGAGAGGAGAAAGGAGAGAAGAAATGACAGAAAGAAAGGAGAAAGAAACGAGAAAATAGAAGAAAGGAGAAAGAAGACATGGAATAAAGGAAGAAATGATGCGAAAGAAGAAAGGGGAAAAAAGGAAATGAAAGAAAGGAGAGAGAAAAGAAGTAGAAGAAAAGAGAAAAGAAATGGAAGAAAGAAGAATTGGAAGAAAGAAAGGAGAAAGAAGAAATGAGACGAAGAAATGAAGAAACAGATGGGGAAAGAAAAAAGCAAATAGAAGAAAGGAGAAAGAGAAAATGGATGACAGAAAGAAAAGAGAAAGAATAAAACAGAACAAAGAC
>NW_027643876.1:42500-45000 GCF_032717465.1 Coenobita brevimanus
ATGATGATGATGATGATGATGATGGTGATGATGATGATGATGATGGTGATGATGATGATGATGATGATGATGATGATGATGATGATGATGGTGATGATGATGATGATGATATGATGATGGTGATGATGATGATGATGATGATGATGATGATGATGGTGATGATGATGGTGATGATGATGATGATGATGATGATGATGATGGTGATGATGATGATGATGATGATGATGATGGTGATGATGATGATGATGATGATGATGATGATGATGATGGTGATGATGATGATGATGATGGTGATGATGATGATGATGATGATGATGATGATGGTGATGGAGGTGATGATGATGATGATGATTATGATGGTGGTGGTGATGATAATGATGATGGTGATGATGATGATGATGATGATTTGACACGAGACTAAGCAGCTGGTGGTCGTGTGCTTGGGGAGAGGGGGGGGAGGGGTGACACTGAGAAGGCGTGAGGGCCCAGGGATGGGGAGGGAGGGGAGGGGAGGGAGGGGGAGGAGGGAGAAAGGAGGGAAGAGGGAGGTGGAGGGAGGGGGAGAGAGAGAGAGAGAGAGGGAGGAGGGGGTGTAGATAGGGGGTAAGGGAAGGGGAGGGGAGGGAAGAAAAAGGGTAGGGGAGGGAGGGAGGGAGGGAGGGGGAGGGGAAAGGGAGGGAGGGGGAGGGAGAGGTTAAGACAGCAGGAGGTAAGTGATGGGGAGGTAGGTGGGGGAGGGAGGGGAGGGGAGGGGAGGGGAGGGGAGGGGAGGGAAACAGCAGGAGGGCAGAGATAGGGAGGGAGGGAGAAGTGAAAAGGGAAAGGAGGGAAGGAAAGGGAGGAAGAGAGGGAGGAAGGGAGGAAAGATAAGGAGGAGAGAGGGAGGGAGGGAGGACGGGAGGAAAGGTAAGGAGGAGAGAGGAAGGGAGGGAGGAAGGGAGGAAAGGTAAGGAGGAGAGAGGGAGGGAGGGAGGGAGAGAGGGAGAGAAAAATGAAGGGAGAAAATGAGAAAGGAGAGAGAGAGAGAGATTCTTTACGGCGTTCAAGCCGTTATAGAGAGATCTTGAGGGAGGGGGAGGGGGAGGGAAGGGAGGGGAGGGAGGGATCTACACTACCAAGCTGTCGCCTCTCCTCACACCTCTCCCCTCCCCCTCCCCTCTCCCCTCCCTCACTTTTTCTCTCCATCCATCTCTCCTGTAACCACCCCCTCCTCTGACACGTCTCTCTCTCTCTCTCTCTCTCTCTCTCTCTCTCTCCTCCCTCCCTACCTCTTTTTCTCTCCATCCCTTCATTCGCCTTCCCCATCATTCTCTCTCTCTCTCTCTCTCTCTCTCTCTCTCTCTCTCTCTCTCTCTCTCTCTCCTCCCACCCTCCCTCTTTTTCTCTCCATCCCTCCATTCGCCCTCCCTATCATTCTCTCTCTCTCTCTCTCTCTCTCTCTCTCTCTCTCTCTCTCTCCCTCTTTTTCTCTCCATCCCTCCATTCGTCCTCCCTATCATTCTCTCTCTCTCTCTCTCTCTCTCTCTCTCTCCCTCTTTTTCTCTCCATCCCTCCATTCGCCCTCCCCATCATTCTCTCTCTCTCTCTCTCTCTCTCTCTCTCTCTCCTCCCTCCCTCCCTCTTTTTCTCTCCATCCCTCCATTCGCCCTCCCCATCATTCTCTCTCTCTCTCTCTCTCTCTCTCTCTCTCTCTCTCTCTCTCTCTCTCTCTCTCATCTCCACACTCCCCTCTCCTCCCCATCCCTTCTCTTTCTTCCTCCCTTCCCTCTCTCCCTCCTCCATTTCTCCCTTCCATTCTTCCTCCTCCCTCCCTCCCTCCCTCCCTTTCACCTCTCTCACTCTTTTTCCTAACCTCTCCCTCCTCCCTCTTTCTCTCTCCATCATTCTCTCTCTCTCTCTCTCTCTCTCTCTCTCTCTCCCTTCCCCTTTGCCTCCCTTTCTCTCTCTTTCTCCCCCTCTCTCTCTCTCTCTCCCCCCCCCTCTCCTGCTCACCCTCTCTCTCTCTCTCTCTCGTCGGATATGGAAGCTCCCTAACACCTTTTCCTAAGCGATTTATTTCATTACACCTTACTGTCCTCTTCTCTTTAACACTCAAAAGGAGAATTAACCAGCCTTATCCAAAAATAACTCGCAAAGGAAAAGGTGTTAGGGAGCTTTACGGACGAAAATACTACCCTGGTATATCCTGTTCACTTTAACTTGGCCTAAAATTGCCCTCTCTCTCTCTCTCTCCTGAATGCTAGTCACGAAGAAGTGCAATGGAAAGGATGTAGAGCCGTAGCATTGTCTTTTTCTGCCACTGAGCCACGTGATATAAGCTGAGAGAGAGAGAGAGAGAGAGAGAGAGAGGAAGAAGGTATGGGAAGGAAAGTGGACGAAAATAAAGAGATTATAATTCAGTGTTAAGGAATAGGAAGAAAAATAAATCACTTAGGAAGAGGTGTTAGGGATTTATATAACAATGAATAGGGCAGTAAGGTGTAATAAGCAAAATAAATGG